>NC_040023.1:44053413-44298413 GCF_000972845.2 Larimichthys crocea | reverse complement strand
ATCCACAGTAGTTAGGTTCCTGGGTTCATGTACATGACAAATTAACAGAAGGTAATTAAGTGCATTCTTTTGCTTTGTGTATTAAGATTATTCATCTTGGTGAATGCTACATATGTATTATTGCAAAGATCCATACATTGACATATAGGGACTTGCCATCATACGCACGTGGTAATGTCGTGGGAGGGGTTGACATCTGAGAACAGAAAGTGAAGACTCCATTATCTGGCTTAGCAGGAGCCAAAGTCTGCCAATGCTGTTTCTCTCCTCGTTGCCACAGAGATGGACTCAACCAAACAAACAACGTCTTGGAACTCTTCGTCCACAAATAAACAGAGACACACCAGAGGAAGACATACAGTACACACACACACACACACACACACACACACACACACACACACACACGCACTAGCACACACACTGAGTAAATAAGGTGCCGAGAGAATCCACTCCATCAACTCCAAGTCAGTGCTCAACTGTTGCTATGGAGAGGAACAACATGGCTTTCCAGTCTATTTTAAGGAAACCAGTGTTACTTTTTCTTTTCTTTTTTTTTCCATCACTGCATATATCAGAGTCAAACAAACTGAGATAGAAAGCACCGCCACAACATCGTACAGCAACTGTGAGATGCTTTTTAATTACCTGACTTCATTATGTGCCTTCACTGCCGCTACTGATCTGTAACTAATCAGTTTACAGAACAGGAATGAAGATATCTCACCGCAAATCAAGGCTGCAGAATGTCCAAATTAGAGCAAACTGTGTACTAAATTATGATCGCAATAAGGCGAAAGTTGGAAACACGAAACAGTGCACAAGCTGTTACTGTAAGCATTTATTGAGAATGAATAATAGTGAACGCCCAGCAATACATGAGTATTTCTGCAAATAAAAGCTAAAAAGTTCCCTTTCTGTTCACTTCCACTCAAAATGTCACACTACACGTCGCACGCTATTGTTTGACTTTGTGAGACTGTCTGTGATTACTTTGTTCACTTTTGTTTGCATGAAGTATCTTTGCGTATTGATGTACTGCACATAAGTGTGTGAATGTTCCTTTATTTTCCGCTCCAAGGTGAATTGTGTAAGATCCACACAGCGAGCGAGGTGTTACATTGCCTCTGTTTTTAGCAGGTGACTTCGCACCTCAAGAGGAAGTCACTGGCGCTCACATCCTACATGCTGTATTAGTGAATCCCAGCTTTTTTCGTTTTTGCCACCAGTCACCTAAGTCATTGCTGATAATTATTTCCTGCATGTAAAACGTTTTTTGACACTCTTATAGCCGGGTGTGTTCCTGTGCTTCATACCGGTATGTGTAACATGGTTGATATATTTTTTTTCTAGGCGGTGTTAACACTTAAAAAAATTGATCATTTATTCAGTTTCAGATCTCCACAAAAAATATTGAATAAGGCATATTTTGCTACAGTTTTTGCAACTGCTTCATAATTAAACCTTCAATGGGAAGCAGTGTGGTTAAGGCCCTGAAAGAAAAGTGCATTTTAGTATAAATAGAATGAATTAGAGTCAGTTCTTGCTGTCCTATAACTCATAAAAAGAGATCAAAACGCATACTTTAATGAACCCCAAGGATCAGGTGTTGAGGATGCAAATTATATTCCTCCTACTTGTCAGGTAGGAACCACCCATGGTGTTAAGAAGCAGGACGAGTGTGAAATATGTGGACTTAAATAATGAATAAAAATAACTGCTCTCTGTGCAAATGTATGTGGTCTACAAAGAGGAAATGTGTCACCTAAATACCTTTATCGTGCCCTCACATGATCAGGCACAAAACGGTGGTTTTCATGCATTTACACACAAATGGTAACCTCAGACAGCAGTACTGTTTCCCACAAAATGTGCACACATTTATCAGGCTCTCATAAATATAGTAAGGTGTCAGTTTGTATCTCTTAAATAGTTTCCTTGTGATTTTAAAAGTTGGTATGTTCCCTAAGTTTGAGGAATAAAAACAAAATTTGTCAATCTCTGTTTAAACTTCACAAAAGCTGCTTAAGAACTAAATAAAATAAGAGGACCAAAATAAGCAACACTGACATATTTTAGTTGGCACAATAAAGCTACTGAGCTTTTACATTCACTCCTACAGTTGTATTCACATCATCACTATATTAATAGATGAGTGAAATGACAGTTTCTGTCTTGAACCCGGGGCCAGTTTCACCACATTTGCAACATGCAAGCTGCAATTTGCATTGTGCTCACTCTGACACGTTTCCCTCATTAAGACAAACCGCATACTCGAGCGCCCAACAGCTCTGTAGGACGCACAAATTTATCTGCAAATTTACAATCTGTGTGTAAAAAGTGCAAACAGATTTTGTGAAACAGGCCCCAGGATTACTGACTTTGCCGGGCTAATGTCAGCCGTACGTACGGCCAAAAAAATTAATGACCATGGAAAACTAAATTCTGGGTAACACCCAGGCCCAAGCAGAGCACACAGGAAGACCACCGCTGTTGTTACGTCATATTTCAGCCTCACTACTTCCCCTTTCTCCCTAGTCCCAAACAGGAAATAGTTCCGACACAAATCCCTGGGGCCTGTGTAATGAGGCCTGTACAGTACATGTGTGTGTATGTGTGTGTGTGTGTGTGTGTGTGTGTGCGCGCGCACATGAGTGGGTGTGTGTAGAAGGCTTGCATGAGTTTCGATCTTTCCCTTGTTTAAGACTTCTGTGCAGAAACACACACACAGTCATACACACACAGGTCTGAAAAGGTTATGGGAAAGAGTCTTTGGCTGCAATTCTAGGAGGGAGGGAGCGAAAGAGCAAGACAGAAAGAAGAAAGAAGAGAAAGCAAGAAATAGAGAGCAAACAGGCTGTAAAACATTCATATGTGTACAAGAGCTGAAAACATACCATTAATTTTTTTTCATATCCGTTGAAAGGCACATTCTGTCTTTGACTTGGCCAGGCTGTCGTACAACTGGAAATCAGGCTGCTCTGGATTAGATTTGACTAGAGAAGAATTTTACTGTAGAGCCCGAGCCAATGGAAAAATACCAGGGAGGAGCCTCATAAATAACTGGACCAATGACAGCTCATATCAATATTGAAGAGCAGGGAGGACAGAGGAAGCAGCAGCAGCAGAGAGGCAGAAGAAGAGAGATGGAGTGGGATGAAAAGAATCCACAGCAGCAATCCAAGGACAAGATTACTGTTGATGGTCTTCACTGTGGTTTATTTAAATTACATAAATATTTACATGGATTTTTTTGTGTTACACAATTATACTCGAGTAATAAATATTTCCATTGTCAATTAACCTGTTGATTACCTTTTCAAGTACTTCATTCATTGTTTGGATTCTTAAGTGCTCAGAATATTGAAAAATGCCGACCACAACTTCTTCACTTCTTTCTCTCAAAAATAGTCAGAACTATTGTTTCCTCTTGTATAAGTTAAAGAAAAGCAGTATTTATTCACATTTAAGTGAATCTGAAGCATTTCTTCTTGAGAAATGATTAATATTGTTGACTAATTGATGATCAAAACTGCTGCTGAGAACTTCTCTGCTGATTAACTAGTCAATTATTTGACTAATAATTTAATTTCCACATTATTGTACAAAATGTCTCCCACTGACTGGCAGCAATTAGCAAGAGAAAGCAGCATGTTGATTTGAGAAGATTTGTGTATCAAAGTGTGTAAAATTTGAGAAGTTGGACTACATCCGAGTAAATTTAGAATGTGTGGGAAAATAAACAGGTAACAAAGCCAGTGATCAAATAAAAAATAGTGTGACGCAGCTGGTAGTTGATACCCAATCTGATTTCCTTGAATGCACCGTTTGTACCAAAGCATGCGGAACGTCTAACGTGACAAGAAAGAAAGAAAAACAATCTTAAAAAAGTCATCCATACATCATCTGAGTGCATGCCTTCCCTTTGTATCCATCCCGACTGTCATCTCTTTACTTTAAAGCTCAAACATCAGCAAAAAAAGACACGATTGCTGCTATTTGACATGCTCAACATAGCACGCAGTCCCTGTAGAGCGCGCTGGTTATTAGTGCACCATTCATCAACTCCTGTCATAAAACTAGGATAGAGACCTGTCTGACTGCCAACACTGGGCCACAATGAATATTCATTTGCACTCGCACCAACTATTGATACAAGACACCAAATCTATACAAACAAAAAGCACAAGTATCTTCTATCTTATCCTGAAGTGTGTGTGTGTGTGTGTGTGTGTGTGTGTGTGTGTGTGTGTGTGTGTGTGTGTGTGTGTGTGTGTGTGTGTGAGACAGGCAGGGAGAGGAAGTAGAGAGCGCGGTCGCTGTCAGCGATAAGGCCTGGGTGATGAACGATGGGGGTGAGGGAGGAATATATGTTGGAGTATTTTCCCACTGGTTCCGACATGACTGTGACTGCTGATCAGTCATTACCGCTGGGTGGTATATGGTCTAGTAATCTGACTTCTGTTGAGTCTGCTTGATGGTGGGACTGCATGCTTGTGTATTTTACTATGATACATAGAGAAGTGATAAGTGACACTGTATTTACTCATGCCTCCAGTACTCTGCCTTTCTCTCTGTCTGTGCTCTTATAGATTTAAATAAATAATACTTTATAGATCAGATAATTAATCCTTGGTGGAAAATTGAAATGTTCAATCAGATTTAAAAACCTGCTTGGAGCAAGCCTCTATTGTCTAAAGATTGAATCTTATCGTAAACGTACACAGTTTCAGAAATTGCCCATTCTTTGGCACAAAGAGAAATTATTTAGATTTTGCTTATTTAACTAACCAAGGGAGCATCCCATAACATTATTTTGTCAAGTGATGTTTTCAAAGTCAAGAATAAAATTCACTCCCAACCATAGACAGTATAAATATGGACATTGTATCCATGCAACACCCACAGGTTCCTGAAGAGCTGCATGTGAGGCAGAGTGTGGCGGCTCTGGCCGCAGCCATCTTGGCAGTCCTGCCTCTGCCGCCTCCTGTCTAATCTAAAAATGGGCAAAGACATGGATCATTGGCTACCTGTAAGGCAATCGAAGCTGCCACGCTCCTTAATTCTGCGTAACTTTAAGACTGACTACATCGACCGTGGAAGGTCATGTGATATGACTGGAAGCTCCAGTGGACCTTGTGGTGAGATCAGGGCCGGTCTTAGCTATGGGCAATGTGGGCGGCCGGCCAGGGCGCATTCTCCGTGGGGGGGGGCACGAGCGCCCCAAAAATAAAAAAAACCTTGCGAATTTTTGATACCGGTCATTAAGTTAGCGTAGCGGGCGCCCCGGGAGCGGGGTGTTGACAAGGCAGAGGGGGACGGCGGACAGACTGATGGGGGCGCACGGCGCATCCAGGGGCGCACGGGCGGCCATGAGAGCGCACGAGAAAATGTTCGCAAGAATGAATTTTTGTTGTTTCTTTTTTATGGAAAAACAAAAAATAAAGTTTCTTTTGCAGTACACAAAGCAATTTATTTAAGAGGAGTTCAAATAAAAGATATCAAGACTTATTTAGTAAGCTGAAGGCGCTATTTTCTCTTTAAGTAATGATGATAGCATGAATTGTTTTGCACTGATGGAGTGGCCATTTCCAACTAAATGTATGTGTGTTTTTGTTTTTTAGATCTCAGCTCTGTCTTTCTGTATTTGCTGTTGCAGAGCAGAGTGGAGACTTGTGAAAGCATTTTTTGAGTGGGAGTTGGGGTCGATGCACAGCAGTAAATAACCACTGTCTCAATGCACAAGAGATTTTAGACGCAGTAATAGCAGGCTGTAATATGGGCCAAATGTGTCCCCAAGGACAACACTGGATTAACCAGCATCACTCAAATCACACAAATACACACACACACTGAACTACTGGTTCACAAATAAAGCTGACCCCACTTCCCACTTATCTAATAGAGGAGACTAAAAGAGAAAAAAAGGAGGAGGAAGGACAGGGCAAGGGAAGATATGAGTGTATGTGTGAGAAAAATGAGATCTAAAGAGGGAGAGAAGAAAGAAAGAGATGGAGAGGCAGCAGAGAAAGAGGACAGGCGCTTCAATAATTCACAAACTCCTGCTTCATTTAGAATAGAATCAGTAGGCAAACTGGACCCGTGTGTCCTCCACACATGGCACGTCATCCACAGCGGCTGGCTCGCTCATAAACTCTGTGTCATTTCTGTGCATTTGCATTTGTGCAGGAGCTTGCATAAGGATGAGGGCAGCTCTGCCAACTCGCAAACATGGATTTCTATTAGAGGGGCAATGTAGATTCATTACTATGGCTGGTGCAGTGGGAGGAGTGGGGAAAAGGGCTGGAAAACAGACTGCATCACATCTTTACATTACAACTCTCTTTTTTAACTCTCTGGTTTGTTTAGAGTGCAATACTACCAACACTGTCTAAAAATACTTCCACAAAGCTGGCAACTCCATGGTTCCTGTGTGTGTGTGTGTATGTGTATGCTTGTGTGTGTGGAGCAACAGAAGTCAATAGTTCTGAACATAGAAACAGACAGATGGATGTCTGTGTGTGTGTGTGTGTGTGTGTGTGTGTGTGTGTGTGTGTAGGTGGACTGCGTATGTCTCTGTGCGTGTGTTTGTTTGACTCGTGCCTGCAGTTGGGACCAGTGTCTGCATGTTTGTTCATGTTTCTCCCGATGGGGTGATTTGCATGAGCTGTCCTGTGATAAATACTTCCCAGGAAAGGTGCAGTTTTTCCTCCGAAATGCAACAAAGACACCATTACTCGAAATATCAGCTGAGGATAACAAGCAAAGAGAACTCACTGTTTTGTGGGTAAAGATTTCATCATATATATATTTCTAAAAAAAAAACAAAACCCTTCAGCTAATCAGGCTGCAGCTCAAATAGACCAGATGGAAAGACGAGCAAGAGCAAGAACACTTAAGGCATACAGGAGGAGGTGTGTGTGTGTGTGTGTGTGTGTGTGTGTGTGTGCGTGTGTCTGTGTGCGCATGCAGCTACGACTCTTGTATTTGTAATGATTTACATGTGCGCCTGTGTGTGTGTCTGCTCTTGTCATTCCCAGTGACCTGCAGCAGCAGGCATCTCTGTTATGTAATCCTTGCTGTCAAACACATTCACGCACACACCTCCGCACAAACACACACGTACTATACACACACACACACACACACACACACACACACACCTGCTAACGCCTTCAAACTGCTCAGGGGTTATTCTCGAGTTGTGGTGAGAAAACTGTGTGCTATCTCAGTATAATCAAGACCGGGGCGTTCCAACAACTCCTGCAGCAGGCAAATAACTAACTAGTTTAATTAATGGTTCAAGTCTGTGCTCTCATCACCATTTATATTACCGCTGCAGTTATTTTAGGGATCTGTATAAGCTTTTAAATATTTTGATTCTCTGTCGTGGACTCTTTTTTGCACGTATTTATGAATGTGACATTATGGAGGTTCTTTCCTCCCTCGCCGTGTATGTTTATGTAACCTCCCACGCAACAGTCAACACAGCCTACAGTTATGTACAGTGGCAGGCCTGTGCTGCTGTGTGATGTGTACAACACGTTCCCTATCTAAGGCTATCACAATACTGTATGAAGTCCCACCAGAGTGTAGCACCACAGCACTGAATTATTGCTTGAGAGAGGCCGCGCTGTGCGAATGCATTCATGAGAGGTCTGGGGATTTTCAGTCCAACAAAGACATTTTATTTATTTATTCGATGCAAACATGTAAAGGACTGGGAAGATTTATGTAATACATTTGCATGAAGAGGCCAAATCATTTACTCTGCAGAGATACATAAGGGGTCTGGTCTGAAGTCCATTAACACATTTGCTGCTTTCAAGCTTCTCAAATGTGATAATTTGATGCTTTTCTTTGGCCTGTATGATAATATACTGACTGGACTGCAATCTGAAGGTGTCACTTTAAACTCTGGGAAAGTATGATCAGCATTTTTTTTTACTATTTTCTGTCATTTTATTTGAAAAAAGCTGATTATTTGAACTGTAATAATGACAATAATCGATAAATCTTTCTTTCTTTTCAGCAGATTTTGCAAAGCAGCAGCACTTCGGGTAGTAGTTTTTTTTTTTTCATAAAAATACGCCGTAACTTTGAAAATCTTTCACACGTCCATGTTAAATAATGTCTGCTGGCTATCACCCCACACTGTTCCATTAAAATCCTTCAAGCGAAGCCTATCTGCCATTGTTATACCATCCAGGAAACCACAGGGCTCTACATTAGCCCCAAGTTCACTCTGTTCCCCCAAGTGAAAGAAAACTAGTTTAGCTCAATGGGCTATTAGCCCACACCTCTCCACACATAAAAGGACTGAGTAGAGGAGCATAAGTGGGGAGTATATAGGGATACTGGTAAGTGGCCATCCATCAGCGCTGCAGTACATACACACATTTTCTGATGGCAGGAAGGACCGGTGAATACAGCACTATACAGTACAGGAATAATGGTGTGATTTTTTTGAGACAGCCGATCTGAAAAACACAGCAAAACTTTGCTCTGTTTTACAGATAAGTGAGGAGTGAGCTGACAGGCACACTACATATATACTGTATACCTGTGTGGGGCTCTAGATCATCACTAGCTGGTCTTATTAGGATGTTTATTTGTCTTCCCGACTCCTCTCAAGCCAATCAAGCCTAATTATTACAGAGAGTGGGAGGCAGTGATAAGAGTTAACAGCTCAGGTATCATATCATCAGATCACAAACATGAACCAATTAGAAACACCACTCAGGCCACGCCAACCACTCGAGAGAAAAAAAAGGAAATTGACGCGAATAGCTTTAAAAAGCAGTGGCTGCAAACTATCAAAGAGAGACGGGAGACGAAGGGAGAGTGTGGCAAAGTCAACGACAGGGATTTAGAGAGAGAGGCATGCAGAGAAAAGCAGAGGGAAACTGACAGAAACAAGGACACACAGCGAGATGAAAGGAGAGGGAAAAGAAAGGAAAGTTGACAAAAAGAGAACAAGATAACAGAAGCAACAAGGCACGGAGACGGGAGGCTTACACGCAAAGAGACAGTGAGATATGGAGAGGAAACGGTAGGTGGGAGAGAGTGGGTGGTCAGAAAGATGGCACTTTATCACGTAGCCTAGTTGTAAAAGCAATAAACCCTCTATAGGTCTCAGCATAAGAACTTCCCCAGCACCACAAAGGCCATCCCCATTCATCTTACTAAAAGCTGAAGTTGCTGAACTGAGCTCAACGCCTCCTGGGGAAAAGTGTTTGTCATCATGAACTCTGACTATTTCAGAACACCCAGGCACAGAATCCATAAAAATATCTGAGGATCACGTTTATTTGTTGCTTTGGTGATTTTTTCTTTTGTTTTTATGTGAAAATATACAAAAGTTCATCTTATTCAAACGTTTTTATTTTTATTTTGTTTTTGTCTTTACTTGAAATGTGACTTCATGGATACAATGAACTTCACGGTCAAGGTGTGTCATGGCTGATATTCGTTCCATGCATACCATCCTTGAAAACTATCATGACTCAACTGACAGGAAAACCTGTAAATTATCTAATTTGCATGACTTCTCCGTCCCGTCTCCAGGTAATTATCATCCTCTGATGTGATCACTGCTGCCAGTCGCCACCCACCAGTCCCCCTCCTGTATCACCCTCTACTTTCTCATCTCTCTCCTCAATTGTCTCGCTCTCTACCGTGCACTTATACCGGAGGTGTGATTGCATTAAGCCGCCGAGAGCGAGGGCATTCCTGGGGCCGCACTAATGCATAGAACAGAATGTACAGAGTAGTGACTGTGAAGAAAAAGCAAGAGAAAGCTTGGAGAGAGTGAGGGGAGAAGGGGGGGGGGCATCCATTACTATAATCATTTTACCTCACTTGAAAAGGTGGCTCTTAGAGCGGCTGCTATGAAAGAAAGAAGACGGGGAAGACAAGAAAGAAAGAGGAAAAGAGATGAGTGGAGGAAAAAGCCTCTCATGGCTGTTAGTAAATCTAAAGCGCAACTTCATTTTTCAACCTTTATTGCTTTCTCACATGAGCACCCAGAGCACCCACACAATAACCAAAGACATTGCAGTGCTATATTATTGTCCCCATAGAGCGTTTGTAATATCCTTGAGGTGTCCTGAGACAGGCATCTTCGATGATAGCAATTAACAAGAGTGGTAAAAGCTTGAAAGCAATAACGGCTTTTAACGTTATTCACATTTCAGGTTCAAATACACAAACCATACATCACAAGTGCTAATCTCATGACCATGCTTACAAACCGACAAGCGACTTCCCACTTTGAGTACAATGAAACCAAAAACAAAGGCCACACAAAAAGCAATATGTCGCTCCATGCAAACAATGAGGGATATCTTTCAAAGCGGGGGCGGAGGACAGGGAATACCCTGAAGGAATAACATCTAATGCAATCAGATCGCTCTGGCCAATTAGTCGGCACTAGCCTAGCCAGAGATGATGTCAGTCATCATTACTCACTGCTTAATGCTATAAAGCAGAAGGGAATCAAGAGCAAACAAAAGAAAGAGCAACAAAAGTGGGTCGGAGTTAGGAAGGACAGTGGATTAATCACGCCGAAGGCAGACAAGCACTCTTCTGTGAATAATGGCACCCACACAGAGTAGAATTATACACATACACACACACACACACACACACACACACACACACTTCTTTAGTTCTTAAAACACACATTTTTATCTAGCTCTTAAAGATGAATTTAGGAGTAAATGCTTAGACATAGTAAGTTACAAAACATGGCACAAAAATTGCAGACGCAAGCATCCACCCACATCCCCTTACACACACACACACATACACGCTCAAAGACACACACGATGTTCCAGCACATGTACTGTATAGCTCATTATCAACGACCTACAGCAACATGTTTTTCCATGCTGATGGCTGAATTCCAGTCGATAGCCCACAGCTCCACATGACATTTCACATTTCACTTACACATGAATTTCAGCATGTCGTGGCGCACAAACATAAACGACTGAAGGCTGTGTCTCCAACACACACACCGTCACACACACACACCGACACACACCGACACACACACACACACACACACACACACACACACACACACACACACACACACACACACGTGTAGATGAAGGTATATGCTCTACATGTTGAATTACAAATGCACACTTGGAGAAAGACACACACAGTCATGTTTATCAGGACGCAGTAATGGAACAAAGTGTCTGAGCCAAGCAGACATGCACATACTGATTAACTCCTATGGAAGCCATTGCAGCCTCTGTATGGTTATTAAACCTGACTTCAACGTCTCCTTTACAAACCAGCAGTGGCCGTAAGGAACATAAGGAGCAGCTGCAGGTTACTGTAACAGAGTTATACACTTAAATTGATTTTATTTTGTGGTTCTCAGGACAGAAAGGGCTGCTCTTCTTCCCCTGAAATTCCTTTTTTAGGATTGTATCAACCGTGCAAAAAAAAGAAAAAAAAGAAGCTGTTTTTATCAATATGATGACATAACTGCTTTGTCGGGGAGTATTTGGCAGAAAAGATGTATTGTACTACTGTGCTACCGAGCATTGCATTCCTGCAGAAAGGTTTACGCCATATAGTTTTGAATTTTGGGTTGGGAACATGAGGTGGCTCGATAAGGAAACTGGATCATAAGAGAGTTCAAAGAAGAATATGTTAATTTGTTAGATTCATAAGTCTAAATGTTATTCATCTAGCTTTGTAACCTAAAAAAATCCAATGTATTTCATGTAATATGGTTGCTACACACTCTACTTCAACCTTCTTGGAAATATCCTTACAAATGTTTTTACAAAGAAGATGATAATATGATGTTTTTGGGATCTTTAAACCAGAAAAAACATGTTTGACAATCTTCAGACATTCAAATGTTCTTAATTGTCTTCTTTTCTTCTCTCTTGCTAAGAGTTCCTAGTACATGCACAATATGTGGTCACAGGTCACTTCTTCCAATTGAGAATGTCTCTCTCTTCATTCATTCCTCTGTTCTTCAATTGTCTGCCTCCTCTCCTCTATCTCCCTCTTCTCAACTTAGTAATTCAGAAAAAAAACAGCAGTCTGGAGGAACTCACTGACACAGGGCAAGGTAATTAACTAATTGCTTAGTGTGCAGAGACAGCCACTTGTGTGTGTCTGTGTGTTTTTTTGTAAAGACGTGCAGCCTGACAAGTAAAGACGCCGAGACAAAAAGTGAGACTGAGCGAGGGGCTCGGGAGTCGGGCGGTGATGGAGGACAGAAGAGAGACAAAGCAGGGGGAAGACGGAGAAGGAAAAAGAGAGAAACAAATGAAATGTGTCTTGATTTAATTAATTCCTTCTGCATGTCTGTGACCAACAGCACATTAGACCTGAATACTTTCATTTTAAGATGCTAATTTTCTCGGTTCATTCCAATAATCCACTCTCGCTCTTAATAGCTATCTCTTCTCTCCCCCCCAATGTTCCTGTATCTTACTACTTTCCGAATGCATGTCCTCCCCTCTCCTCCCCTCTTTGCCTCCTTCATTCTGGGGCAGCTGCTGTAGCAGTTGGCAGTCTCAGGTGTGTGTGTGTATACGCGTGTGTGTGTGTGTGTGTGTGTGTGTGTGTGTGTGTGTGTGTGTGTGTGTGTGCGCGCGCGCGCGCGCGCGCATGTGTTTTCCTTGCTCTCCAAACCCAATTCAATCCTACTATAAGAGCATGGGCCCAGATCAAATAAAGCAGAGCGCAGCTATTACAAGAAAACAGAGAAGGGGAAATCCATGTGCTCACACAGAGAGAGAGAGAGAGAGAGAGAGAGAGACAGAGACAGAGACAGAGACAGAGACAGAGAGACAGAGACAGAGAGAGAGAGACAGAGACAGAGACAGAGAGAGAGAGAGAGACTTACTCATGCTGTTTAACCCTCTCAAGGAAGCAATGTGACATTGTAATGCTACCCTCTATCAGGCTAAAACAAAAATCTAGACTTTTGACCCCCTTGCTGGATGCACGTATTCTGTTGTTAGCCTCCAACCAAATGACTGCACTGTAATGTCAAACAACAAGGACAGATTCAGTTTACTATGTATCGAGGACTGTCAGCCCCTGGCATTGCTGGACATCTTAAGGCTCTTCTGAAGCTTTATTATTAGGGAACATTGTTGGGTTAATTGGTAATTTGACATCTTTGAGATTACTGCGAGTGGCCGCTGCAGGCTGCGTTGAATCTCAACGTTGAGTCATTTCAGTTTCAAATGAAAAAGAAAAATCAATCTCTGAGAATATGAAGTTAATATAAAGCTGTCAGCTTTTCCCTGCAAGACAAGTTTACTCTTTCTCTCTGCATGTAAAATAACAGTCTGGTCGTGTGATATTGAAATAAAAGTGGATTTTGCAAGCATGCCCCGGGTGTTATTTGAATTTAAAGTTAAACTTAATGACTGTATCAATGTGACACTTCAAGTCTAGGAACAGCACACAGGAGGCAGATCCTGTGTGCTGGTCCAGTGTTTGGTGTCATGTCATTTTTTATTTTAAACTCCAAGGATGTCATATTTCATACTTAATAATCAGGAAAACCCCACACAAGTATTTATTGCTTATTCAATTATTATGTAATCTATTTTCCATATAAATGGGATTGTTTCCAGTAAAGCTAAAGTTCAGCTAAAGTACAGTGTACAGACTATTTGTTTTCCCCATTAACTAACTGGAAATGAACAAATAGCACACTGTCAACATTTTGCCCATGATGAATACCAAACGCCATCGTTCTTTCCAGGAAACTTGCAAGGAAAGAATAAAGGGCAACCATTTATTTAGATAAACTTACAGCATGGTGTAAAAATTAACATATCTGTCATAATTTTTGGCTATTTTGGCTCGGCAAACATGTTACTGTTTGTATCTAGAGATTAGATAGGGATAGGGATAGTCATGTGATTTACCAGAAGCCTATAAACACTGCGAGAAGAATGTCTCCAGCTTAGTGTGATATCTTGTTTTTCACATCTTCCTGCCCTAACGCAAAGTAAAATGGTCTTTTTCACAAAGAAAAAAATCACTCAGATCTGGGCTGTCATTATCCGCCCCATGTACAAAGGCTCAGTCCAGCCCAGGGTTCGAATCCAACCTGTGGCTCTTTCCTGCATGTCATTCCTCATCTCTTTCCCACATTAGCCACATTAGCACCAAATTACCAATTCACATTCATAAGAAGTGTATTATTCACAATTTGCAGTGTTATCTGTCGAGTAACATAAGCTTATTCTACTGTTGAGCTCTCTGTAAACCATGCAGGATACAACATAAGGCATGTGTCAAACATCTTAACACACACGTCAAGTCTTAGGTGATTGGATTGTGACTCTGCATCCTCAACAGGCAGCAGCGACAGCGATGATTCCATCCCCTATATAGATGACTGACAGTCTGTATATGGTTCCCCCATTAACAGCTATTTTCTGACATGTGTTGATCACCACGACTTGCCGCCCAGCGTCATTGTTTGAGCTTCTAGACTGTCAGCCCTCCATCTGCTCATTTCTGAGGGCTTCTGCTTGGAGAAAGAAAACTGTCAACAGCAAATTTACAAAAGGGAGAGGAAGCAGAAAGAAGCGGGGAGTGAAATGTGTAATTTCCATTCAGCAAGACTGATGGGTGAAGAAAGGAGGAGACAGGGAGGAGAGAGGAGAGAGGGGAGGGAAAGGAGGGCAGGGAGAGGTTGAATCTTTGTGAGTGAGAAAGAAACAGAACTTAGGAGACTACTTTGTATGCAGCATCTTTGTTTAATTATAGACTTCTCTTACATGCGTTTCATTTAAATCTTACCTTTGCTTTCCTTATTTTACACCCTTCATCACCGCTCCTCGCCGAATTGGTACAAAGTTAAATTAATAAACTAATTAGGCTCCACTTCAAAATATATTTGTATAGTTTTGAAGCGAGTCCCCAGGCACACGAGTAGCTCACAGTAAAATCTAATGATACTGTTGGTGAGTCAAGCATAACTGTGTACTGCTGAAGGGTGATAAACAAAAAAGTGTTTAGTCAAAAGTGAGTAAGGTATGCAGCAACTGGGACGAGACTCTTCTCTTTGATTTTTGTCATTTTTAAACTAATTAAACTTGTGATTGTTTTCACGTTGAAGATGGTGCAGTCTGTGTTTGTGTGTAATCTCCCTCACTTTCTGCCTTAAAATACATCTTCCTTAAAATAACACCCCATCTGAGACACTGGGAACAGTGAGCAGCGGGAGGCAGAGGAGACATGATTGGTCACAGCAGAGTCTTAGGACAGAGGAGAGGAGAGGAGTAAGAGATGTGTTCAATGAGACCAAAAAGGCAGGGATTGGCTTTCTCACTGTAAGCCCTTCTATTCATGCTGCTCTCCCTCATAGGAGAGAATGGAGCTCCGACACACAGCTGGTGAGACAGAGATAAAGGCCTGACGGAGGAGCTTCAATAGATACAGCCGAGGGTGAGGAATACCGAAAGGAGGGAGAAGAGGAGAGAGAAAAGTGAGACTGAGAGACATCGGTGAAGGATGAGTAAGACTACAATCAAAAGACAAATCACCTAAATGGAAGGAGAGAGGAGACAAGCCCAGAAAAGTTTATCCTCTAGGCTACAGACACCCAAACACACATAAGCACATCAGTTCTCCTAATGATATATTACAACTCTAATACTGACAGAACTCTGTTTCTGTTTCTGTTACACAGAATTCACACACAGCTTTACTTTTTCGGACTCCTCTCTAGACACTTTCTCCTCTTCAGGCCTTTTCTGGTGGCAGACATTTGAGACACTGATCATGTACTGGAAAGGTCTTCCAGTCAGGTCTGCCCTTATTCCCTGTTACTATACGCTATCAAAGTAAAGGCAATGTGACAAAAACAATAAGAGAAGGGGAAATAGCTTCTTAGTTCAACTGGCCTCAAGTCATATTTTCAGGAAAGCCGTAACTTGTTATAAGCGGTTGCAAGCCAAAAAAAGGTTGGGAGCGACTGATTTAATGCTTTCAGATTTCAGTAACAGCATATTAATGACACATTAGTATTATCATTATCAGCAGAAGAAAGAGTAGAGTCTGCTGAGTCGCTTTCACAGCTGTGTTGTGTCTCATTCGGTGCAAAACAAGGAGAAGGAGAAAAAAAAAGATGGCCTTTTAGTCCTGGTCTGTTCTGTGTTCACACTGAGGCAAGATGTGTAAGCATGAAGTTATGTGGACGGACAGGTAACTAATTCTTTGGACAGTTTTTGGTGATTGTCATCTTGCATCATCTGCGTTACGCAGACTCAAGTGGGAATATATAATTGTGACTAAGAGTAGGTAGGTCATGCAGCATTTTCTGCGTCTGTATTTCTTTGATCTGGTGTCACATTTAAGTGCTCGCATGAAAAGTATGTGAGTGTGTTATTAGTGAAGACTGCAGCTGGAGCTCGTATGTAATGAATAATGACGAATATTTATAAATGGATGAGGGAATAGTTCCTCTGTGGTCTTTTTAATAAAAGATTTATCTTCTGATTGATCAGAAGAAATCACCTGCATACAGTATGTGTTGCTAGGGTTATCAAATGATCTTGTATGAATCTCTTATAGAATATGCATTGTATAGTAGTTTATCCTTTATATTTATGCTAAAATCATATCATATCTGCAGTCACAACACTCCACGGTCTGTTTCTCTTTCATCCTACCTGCAGAGGAGGCGGTGTTACTTGGGCGGAGTAGGTAGAGCCTGCCGCTCAGTTGAGAGCCGACGACCGAATGGAGCCGCAGTTCCTGGTGTGAAGTCTGGATCTCTCCACCAATGGGAGGGAAGCCTTCCGAGTGCCTGCGCCGTCTGTCCACGTCTGTGTCTCTGCAGGTGCTGTCACCATTCCCTGCAAGGACGGCGAGACCTTTAACACCACCTTTCTTACTCTTATTCCACAAAGCAGTAGGAAATAGTTTTTATTTTTTTCCAGTATAATTGTTGGTTGGGAGCTCAATTATCACAGCATAAAAACTAAATTACCTGCTATGCAATTACAATCAGCTTAACCTTCAGCCAAGTGTTATTTCCACAAAACTATTAGTTTCAGGTTTTTAATAAGCTGTGCAGAAATAACATCCATGTTGGTAGTAGCTGCTCCTTCATAACATCCTCATGCTTTTGATTTTACACCGTGGCTACCACTGACTCCCTGCTATTCTCTCACTCTCTCCCTCCCTGGAGTATTCAGAACAAACACCCATGCTATTTATACACCTACGCCCCATTGGCATGACAACCACGCTTTGTTTATGCGCCTCCCTTTTTTTTTTTTTTTGGTGTTGAAATAAAAACATAGTTATTTGGAGGCATTTAGGTCTCTTTCATGAGCCTGGCTCGCTGTCTGGTGGACAATGTTTCACTTTGACCAAATGCCTCTGGTAAACCGAGAGCTATTATGATGAAATGGAAAGCTGGTAATAAAACTAGTGCTTCTGTGGAAACAAAATGTTGTTTGTTTGTTGCTTTTCTCGTTGTTTGGGTCATAGCCTGACAGAGCTGTTGTTAAAACGTTAATAATTTTATGCTCGGTTGGTTATGTGACTAAATATACACTAATTCATGGGAATGTTTAACGCAATAATAAACATAACGCTACCATGCATTTGTATCCTGCAATTTCTGCAAAAATACAGGCGTGTCACACAACATCAGTCATTCAAGGAAATATGTTGAAGTCCCGTAGGTCAAAGACTTTTACATTCAGCTCTGTCTAAACTTCTGTTTACAACTGCAAAGCACTTAATCCCAAACTTCTCCACTGGTACTGCACTGACGCACAGAACCCTAGAAGCCTTGAGTATTGTCTCATGTATCACCTAGATGTGAATCTAACTTCATGAAAGTGTTGCAGAGTGTTCCTGAAAAGCAGCTAATTTTCCTCCGCCACAGTAAAAGTAGTAAAGTAAACTGATGCACAAGCACAATGATAAATTTAAAAAACTGCTCGGTGCACCCCTCCAATGCACTCTTCTCATTTACAGTAACCCCGGAGGCGGTGACCATAGCGACAAAGACATGTCCAAGGTCATGGGGCGGAGCTGAGCATTAAAGTTGAACTCTGAAACAAGGCATCGCCTTGGCAACACAAAATCAGGTCAGTCGATCATGTGACAACGAAGCCCGGGGGACAGAAACTGATACTAAAGAACAGTTTTTCTTGTTTGTCCTAAGTTGATACAAACTCAACAAACACGCGAACACAAGAGCATGGAGGCGTGTGAACGCTGCAAAACACCTGGTGTACCTGGTTTATAAATAAATACATGCAGTATGTAGAATCTCACACACACACACACACACACACACACACACACACACACACACACACACACACACACACACACAAACCAACAACACTGGAAACACTTACACAAGCAAAGACACAAACATGAAGAGAGATGAGAACATCGATAATTCCGCTTCCGCAGAGATAACACACTAAATGTCTGACAGGTATTGAAGGGTCTTTGTACAACACACTGAGAGTCTCAGGAGCTATCTAGAAAATATCATATTTACACTGAGGCTTAAGGAACTGAGTTTATCTGTACTATTAGTGTAGATGAACAGCTACATTCACACAGTAAACATACCTGACTGAGTCTGTTTACACCTGGTATTAGCATGTGTCTGCCATCTCTCCAATCACAAGTGAAACACAATAAATCCATCACTTTACATCAGTTAGAATGTGGACCTCCCTGCTCGACATGCACGTAAACACGTACGTATCATTTTCAGAACAAAAGCTTTGTTGTTGTATAACTGGAGTCAAATTCCGTGCATGTGTACACATACCTGGCCAATAAAAGTGGCCAACACACAGGGACAAATGGATACACAAAGAAAGGAATAACTTGATGTACATTTGCCGAATTTACAAGACGGCCCAAATAATTAAGAATATGTTATAAAAAGTGTTTTCCAAAGTTGTTTAAGTTTCTCCAAACTCAGTAAAATTGTGAGATTTTTTAAAGGTGTTTGGGGGCTCTCTTCACAGGCAACAAAGTCCTAATGAAATGTTGTTTTATTAAATTCATAAATTCAGTGTTCAAAAAGTATGTTTAAACACCTAGCTAACACGCTTCAAAAACTAACCTCTAACTAACAGCGATGCTGTGACAAAGTTACAAGAAGGCACAAATGATTTTTTGAATTTTCCATAGCTATTTCAGAAAGTTCCTCTTTATTCAACAAATAACCCAAAATTGCGTAATTTTGTATAATAACAGCTAAAAACTCAGGTCATAATTTACAGTCACTGCACATTTCTCCTTTCTTTCTTTGCACCAAATCAACACTGCCAATTTTTTGTATATACTCTTGTACAATAGATTTTATTTACTATTGCTATTTTGATATTTTATTATGTATAGTTTGTTCTTTATATTTTTATTCTTATGTTGTCTATTGTCACTGTGTGTAATGCTGCTGCTGCACTGTAATTTCCCAGCTTGGGATAAATAAAGTTATCTTGATGCTGTAAGAGAGTCCAGACACATAATTTGCATTACAGTGAAACAATGTAAGTGAGTGAGACAGCATGTTTCATGTGTACTTGCAGGGCATCAGATGAGTAATCAGCCTTTCAATGTGACCTGGGACAGATTACCATTGATACTACAAAAGATATGTGGTGGTCAAATGCGTCCGAAATGACCTCTGCAACTGGTTTGAGTGATCTGGTCACAATATGAGTGATCTGTCCACTTGTAATTTGATCACACATGTTAATATCAGGTACTAACAGGATTTTAATCACCACCACTGTGAAACTGTATTTTCCAACTGTAACTCCAACCAATGAAAATGCAGGTTGTGAACTTTGTGCATGAACAGAAGAGGGGGTTTTAAAGCCACCAGAGCAACATAAGAGCATTACATGAGAACTGTGTGTGTGTGGAGAGCTTGAAAACACACAACGCAAATGTTTTACAACAGAAATATTGAACACTGAACTTGGAGGTCCACGTGGCACATTAACAACATGCTTCTCATTCAGTCATTACCCGCTTTAAAAAAGTTACAACCACCAATAAAGTCATTACTCTGTACTCTGTATACAGCTGTATCACCCTCCCATAAAACAATATCTATTGATTGTTGAAATCAATACACGGACAGAGCTTTTACCTGGATTCACCTTGACTGTCCGTTTCATGGAAGAGTGGTCTGAATGCTGTGAACAGTGTACACATACGCACAGGTTTGTAAATACACACACACACACACACACACACACACACACACACACACACAACTGCAAGTTTTTCCTCCTACTCAGCATGCTGGGATTCAGTTCCCTGTCTGTCGCACAACACACTCAATAATACTTGGCAGCCCATGTGTGTGTGTCTCCGTGTGCACCTATGAAACCATGCCCTGCCCCTTTCAGCCTGCTTTTCTATTGGTCCCCTGCCTGCTGTCCCTCTGTCACACTGTCTTAGGCTTGGACATGCATGCACACTCACACACACACACACACGTTACACAGGCACGCGCAGAGACACAGCAGGCACAGCTGTCAGCAAAGAGAGCACAGAGCAAAAGGTGGGGTGGGTGTGTGTGTGTGTGTGTGTGTGTGTGTGTGAGTGTAATGAGGAGCAGAGCTGTATCTCTTGCAGGATTACACCCTGACCCAGCTTGTCTGGCTAATGCTTCTGTTACCATCGACAACATCTACACGTCTACTAGATGGGAGCACAAGAAACTCGACTCTGCAGCTATTTAGAGTGTGTTTTATTCGTTTTTTCATTTTTTTTTGTTTTAGATTAAAGTTTTAACTAAACACCTCTGTCACATTTCTTGTCACACTGGCTTCGGTTTTCACATATTATTTGTACTTTGCTTCTATTTATGTGATTAAATTCATTAAATTCTTTCCCAGGAGGCTAGGAGGGCAGTCCAAGCTCCCTTGTGAGCTTGTTTGGCTCCATATACATGTCCTTCCTTATGCTGCCTTTGTTCTTTATTTGTATCTTTGTAGGTGAAAAAAAAATTAATAAACCTGTGAAAAAAGGAACAGATCAAATGCACCAGAAGGCGACCGGCCTCAGGAGGGAATTCCACTGAAACTGACTTTCACTTGGCGAATCTGCAAAAGATCTGCCGCAACAAACTGGCTGTTTTTCCTGCTTCTAAAATGCGTCATAAGTGTTGGCGTTTAAAGACTGAGGAAAGTGCAGCATTGCAAAGTTCTTGGATTGCACTGCAGGCTCTTGGTTCACTGGCTGCACACAACAAGACAAGTAACTAACCGGCCAATTAGTGGCTGTTTAGCTGAACACAACCCAGTCTGCAGCAGCCTTCATCCCTTTGTGTATGCAGAGGGGTATAATTATCACCCAAATTATCAGAGACCTACAAATGTCATGCATGAGAAATTGAAGCACCTCTTTCAGACTCAGTTTGTATAAAAGGCTCATTCATACCAGTGTAATACTTTTCATAATGCACCAACTAGTCGTAACACATTATACAGGAATAAATCTTAAAAATGAGCCAAAGATTTATCCCATATTCATAATGTCTGTGAACAAAGAGGTGAAATACAGTATTAGAAAAACATCTACTTAAATATTACAAAATAACCGACAATAAATCTTCATATCTATTTCCTGTTTTAATCATTTGATCCGTTCCTTCAGTTTTGTTCCAGACACACATTCAAACATAAACCTCATTATTACCTAAATTAATTACATGTTACTGCCTTGGCAACAGTTTGTTGCCATTCTCATGCTGGTAGAGCTCGATGGATTGAAATCGAGTGAAGCAGTGAGAGGAGGAGGAAGGAGAGAAAAGACGAGCAGCACGTACGATGAGACAGAGAAACATGAACTACCTCTCGGTTGTGCAACTGGCTCCCTCAGCACTATCGCTGCAGGTCAAAGTTCAGCAGTTCTTAAACGCTGCCCAAATGTCCTCCTGTGTACCTGATGATCATGCTTTTTTTTTTCCTCTCGCTGATAAACACAGAGGAGTCTCCGCTACCATTCATACCCAGCATGCTTACACGTACGGCGCAACAGTGTGCCTGGCAGCCAAGATAGTATAGATAGTGGCACAGCTAAAATAGACACTCTGACACTGTATACAGTTTAGATAAGGCAGACTGATGTACAGAGATGCATGATGATAAAAACACAGTATTGAGGCATGGTCTGAGAGCAGCTTACAGCATAAATACTACAGAGGTTTAGGCTGCTCACTCTCTCTGACTCCCCTCTATTAGGCCTGCACAGGTGGGGATGTTAATTGAGCATCTCCTGATGTCATTAAACCTTTTATTATATAATACCAGCTGTTTAATGCCGTGGTGTGATCGCATTACTTTGCACAGGAATCTACAAAGTCAACTTGACGACAAACTACCAAGGTTGTGTTTGTCACTTTAGAGCAAAAGTGAAGTTCAGCGCTGAGATAAAGCTACATGTAGCGTCAGTGCTGGTGTTGAGAGGATTTTAATGTGGACCAACCAAGACTTTAATCATCCTCTCTCATTTCTTCTTCTGCACTCCTTTTATGTTCCTCTTCTCTCTCCTAAGCTCACACATTTCCGCTCTCCTCCTTTCGTTTCCTCATCCCTCCTCTCTAACACTAGTACTCACCAGGGACAACACATCACAGCATAACAACATCACCATGACACGTGACAGAGATGTGAGCACACTGGAACAAAACACAGAGCAGAACTCTATGATACACACACACACACACACACACACACACACACACACACACACGCTCACTCCACGCTGTTTGCGGCAGAAGACACAAGAAATAATGAAATGAAAATACTCATGCAATGCTTGTACAGTACTTACGTCTGAACACACACACACACACACTAACATGTGTAAGTGAGACTGACAGAGTGCACTAATGCTTAACATCAGAGCACAAGCTGTCACCTAAGGGAATTACTCAGCATTCCTTAGTTGAGCCGCGTTAGCGCAGAAGGCCTAGAGAATCGTAGGGAGCCTGGCTTTGATCACCCCCATAAGATCCCAACACTGGGATAAAGGGAATATGCTAGGAGGGGGGCCTGCAGGGAACACACACACACACATACACAATCACATCTTCAAAGGTGTACACATGCGCACACATAAACCGGGGTCTTCAACTCACTTTTTCCAAACACTGAAAAAGGACACTGCTGCCCACGCATGCATAGTAATAATCTGCAGCTTTAGATACTTTCTCAAGTGTTTTTCCACTTTTGTCTCACACATAGTGCACATGCAACACACACACATGCAGACTTCCCAGCACACCAACATAAACATCATCTGCACCAAACTCCCCTCACAAAGAAGACAGCAAGTGAAATGAACCAACCTCCCAGTCACAACAGGTACTTAAATGGTTTGAATATAAAGTGTACAAGGACAGTAAACAGCGCCGATGCGACAGGCCCGCTCTGCAGCAGTAATCTGACAGTGATGGCCGGATTACGGACGTTCTGCCACCGTATTACAGCGAGGGGGATACAAGCTGCAGCTGTAAGAGCAGAGTCTCATGAGACCTCATTCTACTCCTTGACACAAACTTTTAGTCTCACTCGCCTCCACAATTCCGTTGCTGTCAGAGCGTGCTGAGTGACAAGTCAACCTGCTCCCTTTCTCCTGTCTGTCATGCTTTTAGCTGTGGTGAATTTCTCTTTGATGACTTGATTGCTTGCAGAAATCAAAGTTCACTGGTTAGAGAAATATTCTGCAATCGTGGAAGGCAAACTTTGATGTGGCACCTTCTAGAAAAGTGAAACCGACGTGAAACCACACACAGATCTGAAAATTACCTTTTCGAAGTGAGATCCAATTAAACAGAAAACAGCTTCTTTGTTTGAAGGTAAATCTAATTTATTGGACAGCACACAGTGGAGAGTGATAGGGGAGATCAGATGGAGTCCAGCAGTATACCAGACCTGATGCTGATGCATAATGACACTGAACACACTTTATGTGGATGTTAGCTTGTCTGGAAAAGGCTATTGGCTGAAAGATGAACTGTTAGATTCTCATTCGCAAATTACTGTAAGTACCTAAGTTTAAGTTGTAAGGCTTAACCTAAAGCAATATGAAAAATGACAAATAAGCAACAAAAAACTTGATTTATTCTATAATCATGCTGCAAGTGTGACACAAGTTGCTGATTAGTTGCTGTCAATTACAAAAATTAACACCTTTGTGAACATAACTGTATCTATCATGAATCTGTAATGCACCAAATACTTTATCATCCTTCTCTGTACAGTCAGACGAGTTGACTTTAAGACGATAATAGTTATTATGGGGTTCACAGCACGACCTTAGGAAGTCACCAGCGTACGTCATGAAGCACCGCGGCTGTGGCAGGCTCCTGCTGGCAGCACAGGTGCTCACATGCACACACTTAACACACACTAAACACACGCACACAGGTACACAGACACTTGGCCAGAACACTGCAGGTACACCCCCTCCCAACCTCACTGATGTACATAACCACACACACACACACACACACAGTGCAGGTGCTCACACTGTGCCCCACCAGCTGTCCCTTGAGGTCCTGCTACAAGGTCTGATGACCAAGACAGAGAGGACGAAAGAGCAGGGAGACTACGAGAAAGAGGACTGAGCAGACGCCAACACTGACAGGTGTGTGTACTCTGTGTACTCTGTGCGTGTGTGTGTGTGTGTGTGTGTGTGTGTGTGTGTGTGTGTCAGGCTCACTTCCAACATGCTGCACTGTCCTTAACCCAAATAAAGTCCAGTTATCTTTGTTTAACCTTGACTGCTAGTGCTGTGTGCGTATTTATGTGTGTAATGTGTGTTTGTATACCATGCCCTTGGTGTGTCTGTGTGCAACATAGGTGTTCATTTAAATCTGCAAAATCATCAAAAAAAAACAAAAAAAAAAAACAAGCCCTGGTGTAAAACACACAAATAAACTTACACCTTTACTAATCTGAAACTCAAATAAACAACAAGAGTAACGTGGCACTTCAGGTCATCAGAGCTCGTTCTTGGTTACATCATCAGCATGTCATGTCATGAGCCGCATGACACATCAGGAAGCGGTGTGTCCCTCGCTGCCACAAAAAGACTGACAATCAGTTATATAACCGAGGTCACGGGGTCAGAGGAGCTAACACGGTGCAGCCACACCCTGCCTGCCTGTTAGCATTCCATAGTGAGCTGCAGTGTCAATACTTAACAGGCGGGAGATGTACAGCACTCCTGTCCTGGCTCCAGGGGCCATGCACCAACATGTTTGAGTGTCATGAGTGTGACCTCTCCTCTCCTCTCCTTACACTTACACACAGACGAGGAGCCATGAGAAAATGGAAAACAGCTTGGGCAGCCTGCACTAAAAAATAACAAATAGTAATTATGGATAAAATGGATTAAATGGGGTTGATTAAATTTAAACAGTGTTTTGCATTCTCTTTTTTATTCCCATGACTAGAAAATGGACAGATGCTTTGTTCTTTGTTTTTATGACATGCAACAGTTTCTACGAGCCCCCTCCCCGTCCTTAACTCGTCTTTCAACTATGTCTACTGTTCTGGCAAAGAAACCCACGGCTCAAATACTCCAAGGCGTTAGAACTAAACACTGCTCTATTTTTAAAGATGATCGCCACCTTGATGTCGACAGTGCTAACCACTGAGAAACTGAATTATCCCTGAATGAAAGATCTAATGCAAAATATGTTCTGCGCTTGGATACAGCTCTATATATCACAGAATACAACATGCTGCGCTGCCCAGAGACAGGAGGCGTGCTGAGGCTTGCTGCCCAGCTATATATTCTATTCTGTTCTTTTCGTGTACAGTAGCACAGTTGCTTGAGGCAGCTTGTTAGAATGGGTGTTAGTCACAGGGTGGGCACTGTGGGGCTACAAACTCCTCCAAGGTCATGCTGAGATTACATCGTTGGAGGGTCCAACAAATAAAACGTATAAAACGCTCACACAAACACAAACACACACTGTCACATAGAAGATGCAGTTAGCTGCTGATGGCCACCACTAAATACATTTATTTGACATCTTAATTTTCAAATCTAAATCAAATATGAAGCAGGTACTTCCTATAATTCATACAAATATCATATTTAGCACTAATAGCCTGCCCTCAGAAAATAAATGTCAGTTTAACAAGCAAAGTTCAATCAATGCCAGCAAAGCTAGTTGCAGCCCAAAAGTTCAAATGAGGACACTGTGCTGACCGATTCTGCCTCTCTTTGTAGAAGCGCACACACACACACACACACACACACACACACACACACACACAGTCTCCGAGTCAGGGAGTTCTAAGTGCAAAATCTTCTGAGACGTACCAAAACCCTTTCTTACACTCACGGATTAACACAGATACAGCACACACACACACACACACACACACACACACACACACACACACACACACACACACACACACACAGGAGTGCCCCGAGTGTCTATACATGATTAAAAGACTGAAAGTGGGACATGCTCACAGTTCTAGCTCTAGTGAAATTACTGCAGGATGGTGGACATTATTATTTCATAACAGCATTCTGTAACACCCCGAATATTAGACGTCACACTCTCCACCGTGTGTGTAGGAGGCTC
Source organism: Larimichthys crocea (assembly GCF_000972845.2). NCBI lineage: Eukaryota > Metazoa > Chordata > Actinopteri > Sciaenidae > Larimichthys > Larimichthys crocea. Next base: position 44,271,784 of record NC_040023.1, on the reverse strand, counting down.
CACAAACTGCTCAAAGAAAACATTCATGTTGCGTAAAGTAATTGAATATGATCTTTTAAATCTTTGTGAAACTCATGAGTTATATCAGGTTATTTGAAGTAGTTAGCTGTGGAGAGAATCCGGTTTCGCTGTATGGTATTGCATATTTCAAAAGTAGCTTACACAAAGCTTTTCAGCTGAGCGCAAATTAAAGGATCAATTTGAAGGATTAAAAAAATATCCCAGGGAATTGAAAGGCCTCATTAAAGTCAAATCAGTGGTCACGATGCTTGTCTTGCTGTTGATGCACAATCGTAAAATGCTGCTTACTGAGATATTATTTAAAAACAGCATGGCCGAACATTTTTTAGAAAACTGTGCAGGAGCACTTTCAGATCTATGATAATTTGAGCATGGCCCCTTTTCTTGTTGTTGACTTTTTATCTCTGTTAGGTGGTCATCTGGACATTCGGTTTGTGACCTGTGAACTTTTCAGAGAAAACAGCATCTGCAAACTTTGTAGGAACCAAAAATAGCTCCCACAGGATTCAGATGACGCTTTGCTTCCGCAGTACTCTGAAACGCAAACATTATCTGTTCGAGCTAATCAGTTTTTTTTTTGTTAGACGTCAAACAGAAATGAGGCAACCCGAAAGGGTTGGGGACAAAGTAAATATGAATTGCTTACAGTGTCACACAATTTTAAATTATTCAAAGACTAATAATTGTAATACTCATATTCCTGGTCCTTATTCTGAATTTTTATCTGAATTTGCAGAATTTGCATCAGGCTTGATCCTTAAAACAGATAAAGTAATTATTGTAGGTGATTTTAATATTCACACCACTTGTGAACCTAGTGTCCGCCTCTTTGGTTCGCTTACCACCTGTTGTCACACTTGGAGTTGTTTTTGATCAGGATTTGTCCTTTAACATCCACATAAAACAAATTTCGAGGACTGCATTCTTCCACTTACGTAACATCGCCAAAATCAGACTCATCTTGTCTCAAGCGGATGCAGAAAAACTAGTCCACGCATTTGTTACTTCTAGGCTGGACGATTGTAACTCTTTGTTATCAGGCTGCTCTAATAAGTCTCTTAGGACTTTGCAGCTAATTCAGAATGCTGCTGCACGTGTTCTGACAGGAACCAAGATCAGAGATCACATCTCTCCCATTTTGGCTTCCTTGCACTGGCTACCAATAAATCTAGAATAGAATTTAAAATTCTTCTCCTTACTTACAAAGCTCTTCATGGTCAGGCACGATCATAATCATCTAAAAAAGCTCATAGTACCTTACTACCCCTCTAGAACACTGCGCTCTCAGGATGCTGGGTTCCTTGTGGTTCCTATAGTTTCCAAAAGTAGATTGGGAGCCAGAGCTTTCAGCTATCAGGCTCCTCTTCTGTGGAACAAACTACCATTCTGGGTTCAGGAGGCAGACACGGTCAACACCTTTAAGAGTAGACTTAAGACTTTCCTTTTTGATAGAGCTTATAGTTAGGGCTGGGTTAGTCATGAAATATCAATTGTTAAATCTAAATGGCATTAATATAAATTATCCAAATAAAGTGTTAACCACTAGAACTCTCCAATCTCTCAAATGGACCTCGGATCTCTCAAAGTCTGTTTTAAAAGATTTTAACAGGGTCCAGCTCACACTGAGTCATACACAAATGTTGGGAATCAGGCTGGAAATCTTCCATGACTCACAGCACCTTGGTCTGGGAGACACGGCTGAAATGGCTTCTGTTATGTTCAGTTAAATGGATTTACACTGTAGAACGCTGGACTAAAACCAGCATTTGCACCATGTTGCGAAAATCTTAAATTTCAGCTGAACCACAACAGAAATCAAAACTGTGGCGAAAACTGTCTCATCAGTTTCATCATATTTGTCAACTTACCAGAAAAAAAATGCTTCTCATGTGGCTGTTCAATCAAAAGCAACTGATATGATCTGTACTTAATAGTAGATATGAAAGAGTGACACCGGGGCACGTTAGACATCTTACACTATGTGCACAGCCGAAGGTAATTGTCGGAGAAAACGAGACAGTCTGAGCTGAGCCACATCTGGTCAAAACCTTTCTTTTTACGTCTCGTTGGGCTTACTCACGGGAAAAAAATGAGTACAGGACACAAGCTTACTACTTTTACGAGGCATTATGAAACTGTGCCTCAGTTTTAGAAGATTAGAAGCAAACAACAACAATATAAACCCTACAAATCTCCTCTCCAAAGCTGAACCAGAAGAGACTGAGCTGTAATACTATTGGTGGACTCTAATCATGTGTTGCGCTTGGCAAACACACTTAGGACGGAGAAAAAAACCTTTACAAAAAGTTCAAATAGAAACCTGCAAATCCAGCAGCTTCTTAGCAGCCTTGTGCAATGTTTCTGAGAACTTAAATCACTGGGTGTTTATGGGAGAGGCAACTTGCGTTTCTTTGTTGTGATTTGGGGATTTGAAAGGACGCTTTTGCAATGTGAATCTTTGAACTTGTGGATGTGTCCAGTTTTTGATTGATCATTCAGCTGAAAATGGGTGCTTCTGTTTCAACATCACCACCAGATAAACAGAAAATGTGCCACAAGTGATCACTTCCAAAAGAAGCTTTTATGAAATACAGATAGCCTGTGGGTCATGTTGATAAAGCCTAGACTTGTTGCAAGTCAGCAGATACAGATACACACTCACTTGCACACACACACACACACACACATACATGTAATATTCTTGCCTTAATATCATCGTAAACAATGCCATCTCTGACACTTGAGTACTTTGTCATGTTCCTAATACATTTAGGCCTAATTAAAGGGCACACGCTGCAGTGCCCCTCTGACTGGGGCAACTGTCACAGCGCAGTATTTCGCAAGCCTCATATCCATGGTCATCCTCGTATCCATGACATCTGTAGACAACCAAATATAAACACACACAGTCAGCACTAATAACCAAGCTGCAGGACACTATCGACTGTCTTGTGCTCAGGGTTGGGTTGTAATGGATTACATGGACTCAGGATAAGAATACAAAAAAAAGTAACTATGATCAGCCCAGATAAAATGTGAAAAAAAAAACATATTATGTTATAGATGCATTGTCAAGAATGACTTGATCACATTTTTGATCGAGTCTTGAAAAGTATGTCAGTTTACAAACTATGAAACTTCATGGCATCAAGCGCTCTATTAACTACGGTGTGTTCTACTTTGTGGCAGACCTTATGGTGTTGAGTCAAGATGGAAGTTTTAAGCAGCAGCAGCAGCAGCAGCAGCAGCAGCAGCAGCAGCAGCAGCAGCAGCAGCAGCAGTCTTTCCAAAACAGTCTCACAGTCCTGGAAATATCTCCATTACTTCCACTTCAAAAATGTGCAACAAAAGAACATTTATGTCCAATGCAAAATGCATTTTATTTGCACTGAAAAATGTTTTTTAAAGAGAAAAATATTTCATTTGATTATTTGTGGAATTCTTTTTTGTTGCTGATGCAATATTTCTAATGTTTGATTCAGAAGTAATCCAAAATTATTCAGATCAAATGTAATCCACTAGATTATATTACAAATTACAAAAAAATAAATGTTATTGTATTCAGTAACTAGATTTTAAAGGAATCTGACCAACCCCGCTCATACTCATGCATAATATCTCATCAAAACTCAAATGTAAAAACACCTCCAAAACAAACACATGCCTTGTGCTCATGTGCAATGACAACATCTACTATTAGCTGTAAGGTTTGAAAAAACACATGACAGTTTCTCTTGCACATGTCAACAAGTCTGTCATGGCTTGCTATATAAAGCAATAGCAATCGTCACACACTGGAAAATGTGTGCGATGCAAACAAAAAGAACATGAGCGTACTAGGCCTGAATCAGAGGGAGGAGCTGTGATCTTGCTCTAGTTCATCATTAATAGTATTATTCATAAAGTATAGTTCTTAAATATCTCGTTATAAACATAAACATTCATACTAATCTGCAATTTTGCTGCTGTTAATCCACTAGGAGATTATTAGCAGATTTTAGATAATGTTGAGTGTTACAGTGAATCATAGCAGCCCTCACATGGTTCAGGGTCACTCTAGTTCTGAGGCAAAGGTTGCGTGGTTCAGGTCAGCTTGACCGAACCTCAAATCCAAAAACGTGTGTGTGCACGTTGCCGCTGGGTTTTCATCAATAGCCAAGAAAACCTGGCTTGCCCTTTTTCTGCGGAATGGCCTAGCGCTGTCAGATGTCCAAGAACAGACGGGCTCCAGGAGGTTGTGTGGAAGTTTTGCCATCATTATTCAAAAAATAGGACAGGCTCATAGATTATCCACACTCGGTGTCCTGTAGTGTGTGAGATAATATCTCGAGGGATGAGTGTTTGAGCCAAAGTACTTACCAAACATTCATTTACCTTACTTACTTAATGGACAGTTGAGAAAATATGATGGAAATCTACTGAAATGGCATTCACTTGTATCAACAGTAGTGGTATAGACCCATCAATCAGATCCAGCCATTGAAGTTTATAATATTATTGTTAACTTGTGGTTTCCATTCACGTCTAAGTTCAATGTATGTCACAGAGAAGTATCTCTCATGCTTTTTGAAACACTTCAAGTATTCAAGGCTTTTATCTGATCTAGTCTGGTTCCACCCATTACTATTGTTGAGTCTCTGGCAGAAAACATTTACAGTCTTTCACCGTCACATCTGATCATTCAACAAAAAGAGTCTTAGGATAATTGAGTGTCAAGCTACAATCACACAATCAGCTGTTGGGTACTTTGGTGTGCAGCATTACAAATCCAAAAATAATATATACTCTGGAAGTCCATGCGTGCTGCATCAGTAATAGCAGTTATGACAGGTGTATTTTGTTCAGGTTGGATGTCCTGAAACATCATGAATTTTGGATGATCTTACTCATAATGTCCCCCCACCCTTGACCCACATGCGCACACTACTCCTCTCGCTTTAAGTAAGTGTAAATGGTGTCCATGAAGTGCTTCTTAAAAGGGTTACGCTATCTCTGGTACTCTCACTCCACCCACCCCCCAACCCTTTCAGCAGTAGTCTACAGTTAGGCAGCGTTTTCTGTCAGGTTGCAAATGCACTCAGCTATCCATCTCAGCCAGCTTGAGGTAGTGTGGGGTGATAACGCTAGCAGAGCTAATGGCACGTTGCATACGCCTGTCGTTGGGTTTTGAGGCTAACTTGTGGTGAGAGGTTTGAGGATAGGAGATGGGGAGTCCTGCTGTTTTTGTTTTGTTTTTTTGAGGTTAGTGGTTAACGCTGCACATCTGACAGACAGACATAGTAGGAACCTATTCAGAAACTGCCTTGATGCCGGATGTCTTCAATGGCTGTGGGAAATATTGTACTAACGCTTTCGGAACACATTACCGATCACACATTGCAGCAGAGGCGCTGTGGAAACTCGCAGTTTCTTTTTTATCTGAGCTGCAATGCGGTGACATTTACGGGGCATGCTATCAGAGGATTGTAGTGAAGAGCACAGAAGCAATGTCGAAGACTGACAATAAAAGTTGTCCAGTCAATTTATTTGTAGGGCCCTTAATAACTCTTATGGTTGTACCGCACTTGATCAAAATGGAAATAACATCTGAAACCATAGACCTTCAACTGAGACTGAATCTGAATTAAAACCTCAACATGAAGAAGATATCTTTTTTTTTGTTTGGCTGAGTAAGGATGAAACATCCAAACCCACATTAAACGACACATGGTTACTAATAGACAGTTAGGCCATCACACGACAGGCATACTGCACGTAGTATATGTGTTTATTACTTCAGGACATAACATATGTTTTTAACATTGCTGGTACTAACAATAATTTCCCTCCTGTGTGGTTTTAGTAAATAGGACCTCCAGTTTCTCCTGAGGTATATAAGTTTAAAAGACTTTTGTTCTATGATGATTATGATACCAAAACAACCTGATACCCAAACTGTGGCTCACTGAGATCTGACATCTGCTAAGTTTAAAAGTTCCCGTAAGAGCTATTAAAGTTATGGAATGTACAAACTATTTTGGTCTGATGAGGATGCCTAGTAATTTCCCATAAGGTCAACTTTCTTCTCCTACCACAGGTATTTTCCCTGGGCAAGCCCCTGCAATGGGTGTGTACACTAGCACAAGCGCAGCTGCACCAAGTGTGTGTATTCCTGTGTTTTATTTCAATGCAAACATCTGCTACGAATGTTAGTTGTGTATGAGCATGTGCGAGACTGATGATGCAATTTGAGATTTGGCATGGACGCATTTCTTTCTTGTCTGTCTGCTGTGCAGTGTGTGCATGAGTGTGTACAAATGTGGTTCATCCGGGGGCAGGTATAGAACGACACTAAGTTACCTCTCCCGCTGTGCAGATGACAGTGGCAGGAAAGCAGACCTGTCCAGGCCACAGCGAAACCTCACATTAACCTCATTTATCTGTGTCGCAGCTCATCACCTGACCCTGCCGTGCACTCGCTCTCTGATGAACACACTGGCAAGACACAAACACATGCATGCACACAGTGAAAAAACCTAAAAATCTTAAGGCGCGCATACGCACAGCAACTCGTGCACACACATAACATATATAGTTAAACCGGTTTTCCTCAACACAACTTCACACAGCTAATGAAATGCGTGATATAGCACCATATGTTTTCATATTATTTTCAACTTTTAAAAATGTAAGAGCATACAGATACTGAATTTGTCTTTATTTTAATCAGCACCGCTCCATGCACAACACTTGCGCTGTGTTTTTGTCGCTACACTCAAAGCAGGAGTAATGCCACCATCTTAGCTCATGTCCATGTAATTTATAGCTCCAATTAAGTTGCCTCTCCTCAGCCAACAATGTATACAACCTGCTACTTTCAAGGGACCTGTTGGTGCTCATCGAGCAGCAGCAGTACCAGCAGTGGGACAAACCTTATGAAAATATAAGATCATCAAAGATTCTAGTTTAGGATGGTGAAAGAAAAACTGAGAGAGATACTCTCTAAAGAGGTCCTGATACTGTAATTGGTGATGGACTCGTGGGGCTCGTGGGCAGGCAGAGAACATCCTGACTCACTGAGGTCTTATCTCTGTCAGCAGTGTTTTAGCACACCTCTCTGACTGCCATAGACACATGTCCCTGTTCCAATGTCATGAGCTTACTACATAACTAAAGGAAGGGCCAGAAATAATAGCCAGTCAGTCAGGCAGCCAGCGAGTCAGCTAGACGGGTATCCAAAAAGCTTGTCAGCTAGCTCGCCTGCAGCCAAGCATCCAGTCAAATGTCCGGCCAGATGAAGCTGATCCACGGCCATCTAGCCTTCCAGCCATCCAGTAAAAAAAAAAATTGAACTGGCCAAGCCACAACTACCAACCAGCCAGCCAGCCAAGCCGGACAGACAGACAGAAAAAGCCAGCAATCCAGCAACTTGCTCTATTCAAACCACACCACAGCTCTGTCGGACAGGAAATAGTTTCAGCCTTACAGACACTGTTTTAAATATTGCCTGTGGTTTGGTTGCACAGGCTTGTCCCAACCTGTCCTCCACTGCCCACCCATGTATGCCCCTGACCATATGGTGACCTGAGTCCAGTGTTTTCATACAAAGGCGGGCAGAGATAACAACTGGCTGTGGACAGACCGGAATTGAGGACTCCACTGCACATGCCACATCACAAACCATCAATGAAATGAGATGTTTGTGGATGCATTGTACTTGGCATCAGCGTCCTTAAGGAGTAAACAGTAGTAATGGAAAGCAACTTTGTGCCAAAAACAACATTGGTGAAGGGTGGGTTTTGGTATTCCAGGGATTGTTTCTATCACTGGCCATTTTCCTGTTATTGAATTCCTCTCTCTAAATGCATATCCTCCTGGCTCAGACATTGTTGTAAGTCATTGTTGATACCCACACACCCACCTTGCAACTGAGAGTCTGGGGGCTTCAGTCCCAACAGTTCAGGTAGAAGAACTAACTGGTATTTGGTAAGATTTTTCAACTTAAATGTACATTTATTGCATGATTTTGTGTGACAGGCACATAATGGGCCCACCTCACCAAACATTTAGATCTAACATAAAGTTTTGTATACTTTAAGGTGCACATTTGTATGATCTTACGGTAACATTACAGAGGTAGCATTGCAGGCACCAGAGTTCAAACAGCAATGCTTCTATTTTGGCCACAGCATGCATAATTGACTTTGTTTGTATGTGGGAAGTCAGTGAGGGAATACATGTACATACAAGTACATAATTGTACTTTTAAAAGGTACAAATTGCACAAACAGACAGACCTCTGTTGTACCTTTTTCTAAAAGTGAGGGTGAGTATGGATAGCATGAGGTCATTTACACTTTTTCTGCCTGTCTGTGCTACACTTCTTGACAGAATCAAGACTATAAGGGATTTTTGACATTGATACTCAAAATACTTCAAATGCAATCAATAGTTATTTTGATTAATATATTTACACAAGCCTGTTAACCTAAATGAAGTTTTCACATTATTTCCTTACTTTGATGCTAATGTCTGTGTAATATAAATAGAAATTATTACATTTGCGCTACAATATACCGTACGTAAATGACCCTTATTCCTAGTATTCTTCTTTCTTCTCTCTTCTCAATCACTTTCCATCTGGCTGTGTACCAGGTTGTCAGCTTATCCATGTCCCAGGCCTGAAGCTCTATGGGGAAGAGACGAGTCTGCAGGACCTGTCTGAATGCCAGTCAGTGTCAACTCCCAACTGTAATCCTCTACTGCCTCTGATACGGATAAGGCAGAGAAGAGAAGAGAAGAGAAGAGAAGAGAAAAGAAGAGAAGAGAAGAGAAGAGAAGAAGAGAATCCAGTTGCAAGAGGACGTGGCAACACGGAAGATTGAAGAGAACAACAGAGTTTGAGGTTACGTGAGACAACAAAATGTTTTTTAAGTGGGGAGATGAGATGATATTATTTAGAGAAGGGACTTGGAGAATGATCTATGCAGGGGAAAAAAAGATTCAAAAATGCTGTGGCTTTGTCACTGAGTGAGCCACAGTTGAAAGGGCTTAAGGCCATTGCCGTATGATGCACTACATAATATCATTAAACATAGCGAAAAATAACTCTAACCACATTTGGATGTCCTGTGAAGAGTGAGCTGTTATCAGTTCGGTCCTCCTTCATTTAACTTGGCCCTCAAAAGGCCAATGCTTAAAACCAGTTCCTCTCATCCAGGCTTGGAGTATGATCAAATATGTATCAAGGCAGAGAGATCAAAGACCCATTGCATGATGACTTACATGAGGCATCACATTTGATGTATAGTTTGGGCACAGGAACTATCTTTCTAGAGAGAGTTTATGAAACAGCTCTGAGGATTTTAGCTGATTTTGATGAGTTGCTTGGATACAAATTGATGCAGGAGCTCAGATTTGTAGTCTAAAAACTTGGCCTTTTTTGTGCACCACAAGAGCACTCATGTCATCATTTAGACACTATATGCTCTAGAGTTCAGTCCAGTTTAGCCTTTTATAGCAAATCGCCTGGCATATATACAACTGTATATCATGTCAGCTACACTGGCAGCCATTACAGAGCCCAAGCCAACAGGCGGCTGAACTAAGTCCCAAAGCCAGCTTCCTTTTTTCACATGGTTATTGAGCCATGCAGTGGCTTATCGACCCGACACTGTAACACAAGTTTGTAGGATGGTTTTAGTCCTCTCTCCCTCTATTTCTCTCCCTCTCTCTCTTTCATTCACACACTGGGATTACCTTGGTCATTCAGAAGATTGGTATTGATTAGATTGCCACTTCAAAATTAAGAGGGTAAACGCAGAAGCAGGGTCACAAAGACTGCAAATTTATACATGCACTCGCACACAAACACACAAATATAGATCCACGTGTACTGTAAAGGGCTAAACTCAACAACAATTCTCTTCTGAATGTTATAATGAATGTTTGGATTGAATTATACATTTAAAAAGACAAGTGCCTTTCATTGACCCTATAATACCAGCGACATGTCTTTGCACATAGAGTGCAGATTTAAGTGCTCGTCAATTGAATTGCTATTTCTGTCCCATACAGACAGCAGTCTAAGAAACACAAGACTGCGCACTGAGCACTGAAGCCACGCACTCACAGACTGTGGAATGTTCTTTCACACAAAATACAAAAAAAAAAAAAAAAACTCTCATTGATCCCCTTTAAAAGCAGTATGCTGTGTGCGAGTGTGTCCTTTCTCTTGTGTTCATGCACGTGTACTCGGTGCTCTCATGAATAGAGGAGGATGAAAGGAAAAGCTGAAAAGGTCTGAGCGCGCCGCATGGTTCAACCAGACAGCTCAATCTCTTGATCTGCCTCCACCCACATGGCCACTCTTTATTTTTATAAATCATTTTTCACATACACACCTTGATGTCTTACTACCCACATTGCTGCGTAGCTCCTTGTGTAAAAGGAGATTGACTTTTTGCATGTGAAAGTGGTGTAAAACAAGAGCAAGCGAGGTGTAAAATATCTAATCAATACAATCAATATTTATGTGCAGTTTGTTTATTCATGTTGCTCTGTCTCTTATCAGTGTATAGTTATCTTTGAAGACAAATATTTTTCCATGTATGTGTACATTATTAGAAGTGTGTAATGTCTGTTCTCCTGCAGCACAGGGTTTGCAGCCAGGCCTGAAGTGGCAAATAAAAGGGATACATGACGAAAACTTGAGAGCTGTTAGCTTCTTATTGACGTGGTGTTGTATTCAACAGATTATTTGTTGCAAGCATCCTTGATATACGCTCAGATGTCTGCCTACAGCTCTTACAGACTTCACGGTGATCTGGCAGAGGACAATGCACGCCAAAATGGCAGGATCACGAGATATGAGTAAATGCTATGTCACGTTACGCTTATTTGTGTTCATCCTTCACTACACCTCTGCCCGCAGTGTGTAACCTGTCAACGTTATCCTGTCAGCAAATATTGAGAGTAAGTACTGTTGTTCCAACTAATTTCTCTACAAATACACACAGATAAACACAAACACCTGTTTCAGCCATTGGCCGATCCATTCGCCCCTCCTACCCACCATCCACTCTGTCCGTATTTGCAGGTTGGAGCATAGAGCCATTTCTGTCACTTACGTATTGAGCCGTGAAAACCTCCACCCAATCATTACCTGCAAATCTCTCACTGTCTCTCTCCACCACACACACACTTTTTTCCTCTTTCTCCTTACATAGGCAGAAATGTTCCACAGACAAAGACAAGACTCATGCATGATCTAGCAGATGTGTGTATTCATGTGTGTTTGAGTGTGTGGGTCGGTGTGCACATATGGCTCTGACAAATGAGCCAAGCTCAGTTAAATGGCTTGTGATTAGGACACATTGGCTTCTAATTGCCTCTCATTACCATTTGAAAGTGAGTGGCGGCTGGAATCAAAGGCTATGGTGGCAGTGGTAAGTATGTACGTGTGCTTGTGTGAGTGTGTGTGTGTGCATGTGTGTGTGTGTGTGTGTGTGGTACGTGGGTGGAAAAGCACACTTGATTCACAGTGGCATCTGCACAATAGAGCACTATAGTCTGGTGTTTCCCTGTCACAAAGCCTTTACATTCACCATCATAACTAAGACTTCCAAGGCTTTCACAAACCTGAAGAATATTGAAGCTGCTATGTCTAGACATAATCAAACTATTTCTGCTCAAATCTAAAACTCCTTGAGCTCCAACTGGTGATCAACTACAACTGCTCCATCTACTGTTCCCTTAATAGCTGCAATACATTTTTCCTTGTGTGTTTTTGAACACATCTGTAATCTCAGCACCTGGTTAATCCATACCTCCCTACCTAAATCCCAACCAGACCCTCTGTTTATTCACCATGTAGAAGCATGCCTGTCATTACCCTCCACCTTTTCTATTAACATTTCACCTCTGGTCTTATGTATTAATCACCTTTAAGACTTGCAGGCGTTAGCTGTCATCCTGAAAGCTCTGGTGTTGGAATGACTGAGTTTAATTTTTGTATTTCATCCCAACCCCTGGAATTCTTTTCAAAAAATCAGTCCTGGAATGTGCTGTTTCCTTTCAGCTTAACTGACATCTGCAAGGCAATAACTATCACAGCCATCACCTAAACTTGCCCTTTGCAAATTCCCCTTTTACTTTATCCCCACTCTTCTCTGCCTAAATCCAGTTTTTAACATGGTGTCTCATAAAATCAATCAATGCTGTATAACAGTTTGTCTACATTACAACCAAAATCTCAAAGACCTTCTCATGGTGTTCCACAGGGATTAATACTGGATTCCCATTGCTTTATCATGTACCTCCTCCTTCTTATTAGACAAGTTATCCTCTGAGTTAATGCTCAGCTATAAATTTCCATTCAAGCCTTGGTGATTACGTCTCTCCCTTTTTCGACCTGTTGCCTCTACATCGCAGAGAACAGGATAAGCTCTGCACACGAAACAGTAACAAAACTGAAATTCTTTTAATATGCTCTAAATATAACTCTACTAATACCATGGTCTCAATATCTCTGTTGCCCATATGTCCCTCTCTGCTTCCCTGTCCCAGGTTATCATAAAAATACACACAACAACAGTCACTTCCATGTCACCTTCAAACTGTACTACAGAGTTAAAAAGACTCCAGGGACCTGCCCCACTCCCCAGTGTTGTTGCTGCTACAGATGTTCTGCTGTCCTGGCAATGTGCTATATAATACTACACTACAAACCCCATACTTTTGTTACTTTAGACTTTGGAGCTATTGGGCATGAAAGGCAGAAACTTATGTTGTGAATATATAGGTAATCTGAATTATTAAACATTAAAGATCACTTAAGTCTGAGATGTGAATACATGGGCCAGGCATACCATTAAATGCAAACGATCGTTCATCACTGTGTCCTAAATTAAATTTTTCACAAAAAAATATAACATTTCTGTTCACCTTGGGCAGTGCAAATGAAATCTTCTGTTATTCAGATCTATGATTGTAGTGTTGCTTTTACTAGACAGCTTTTGTCTATGATTTTTCCAATGACAAAAACACTATGATCAAAAGAAGACCTATGGCAAACAACAAATGCCGCCAAATTATACTCTAATCACCCAGATCTTCACAAAATAAAATCATGTTATGGTCATGTCAACCGTCTAATTAAATGTCATGAAACATTATGTTTACAGGATAAAGCAATCAGCTCTCACAGCCTTAAATGTCTGTACTCACATCCTCCACAGCAAACACAGCTTCCTAAAGTGGTAGCCTCTTCTATTACAATGAAGATCAGTTGTAACAACAGCAAAATAGATATTTCTAAAACATAACCATTAAACCAATGTTGAAGCAGATCAAGGCAAATGAGCAGTAGACTGTATAACAAGTAACTTAACACTGCAAATGTTCCCTAACGCACAATGTTGCTGGTGAGTGAATCACAACGCAGCAGGAACAAACTAGAAAGGCACTGAGAGAGAGCAGACCACCAGTAGTCCAGTCTTTTATGATATGCAAATCTGCAAACACAAACACTATATATATATGTCTGCTTTACAATTTGACCTATGGCTCTTCTTCCTCTGCCCTGTGCTTACAGCCTTCCCAGCAAAGTTTCATGACAGGCTAGTAGTTTTTTTGTTTTTTTTACATAATCCTGCTGACAGACAAAAGACAGACAGAACAAACAAATGGCAACGAAAACAAAACCTCCTTGGCAGAGGTAATAAACAGCAACTTGCAGTTTCATTTAATATCTAAACAGACGGCATCTGTCAGCAGTCAGCCAGCGGAGCCACTTGTATCAATTATTTTGAAGTTTTCATACATTTTTCTTGGCAGACACTCACTTTTAAAAGAACTGAATAAAGATTAGGGTTAAAAGTGACACATTTGCTATTGCTATGCTCGTTAGCTCTGAAATAGTGTGAATGTATCTTTTACCAAAGTTCTACTTCATAAACCAGTACAGTTAAGTGGCCTACTACTGGTGAATGGCAAAGGTGTAGGGTGGCATAACTGGATATTTAAAGCAATATATTTAAGCAATATTACATGTGTTTGTTGCATAATGTGCACACAAGCACTACCCTGAGATTTGAAATATGCTGCATGAGAAATGTAAGAAGTTTTTTATTAACTAAACTTAACTTGCTGTTCCCAAAAGTGAGCTCATCGTCTAGATATATGCTGTCGTGAGTGTGAGCATAAGCTTTCGGTGATATATTTGCACAGCAGCAGACTACTTCATTCATTGCTTAAAGCAGGTTACCTCAACAGGCTGCAGGACATGCCTCAAACATGACAAGGAACATAATCAACAAGTAAAGCTGGCAGCAGACTTTTTCCTTTTTTTTTTTTTTTTTTGGCCTTTCATATCAGAAAAGGAGGAACAGTCAAAAGCATAAAATGCAGCTGGTAGGAAGAACTGCAGCTCTTCATCTTTAGTACACTTGTCCACCCACTTGGTCTCATTTGGATGCCATATTAAATTCATAATGTGCGTGAAAGCATACCACTTGGGACACATAGCCTACCCTGAGTGCAACTCCGAGGTGTAAACAGAGTAAAAATAGCCTGCTATCACAGGCTTCCCTACAGTCCCGTTATATAATGGTCCAAGCTAGGATGAATGACATCACGGGTAGTCCAGCAATCACAAACCTATGTCCTTTACAACCAGCTGGCAGTGTAAAAACACTGTGTAGTGCCGTGTTACATACGCAACAACACATAATAAACGGTGGGGACGTGCAGAATAGATGGAACTACGTGTCCGCAAACACCGGACAAATTACGAGGACTGTGCTTAGTTGTTGTTCGTCTCTTTTTCGTGTAGAGAAAACACTTCCGCGATGGTGAAACGTAATAAAAAATGTAATGCCTGCCTTTGACAGTCCTTGTCAGTAAGAAAAGAGTTCAGAAGAAGACACACACGGCTCGAAGAGACGTTATTTAGCGCCGCATGTCAATGTTAAGCGCCAGGAAACAGTCTTGCAAAGAGCAAATGTTTGAGCCGAGGTCGAGTGGCGCAGTTATTGGAAGTACACCGCCTGCCCGACACGAGCTCGCCCCGGCGGACGCGCTCCTCGCTCGGTCACAATCCAAGCGAACCTCCGCTCTCTTTCGCCCCACTTAAACACTACTCTGCGTTTACGTCCCGAAATGACAAGTACACACACCTAAACCCCTCACGACCCCGCGCCGTTTGGCCACTTCAAAATAGGTCAGAGGGCGAAGTAAACATTTTTCCAAGGCTTTGAAGTAAACCAGAGCGCCAGCGCCACCCTGCCCAGTTCTTCCAGCCATTTTCTCTACTACAACACAGCTCCGGAGGAGAAAAGTGGCATGGAGAAAAGCAATGACAGGTTGGTGAAACGAGTATTGAATGGACAGTTTTGTGTGACTTACTGTAGGGTGTAACGGGCTGCTGAGTTTGTGTCTCTCCTTGTTGCCAGGGCTCCCCTGCTCTGCTCTGCTCTGCTCCGGCGCTGACGGTGGAAAGCGTCTCCCCTCCTAATGATGTTTGCAGCGCACAGCTAATAGCGCTCTGCCCCCACCTTCAGAGGGAGAGGGAGAGAGAGAGAGAGTTCAGAAATGGAGCAGTTTGTAAGGTACTCATGCAAAAATATGAGAGGAGCTGAGCACACAGCGTCAGAATTACAAGGGAAGTTCAGTGACAGTACTAGGGCGTTATGCACACTAACTGTACACCATTATTAGTTTAGTGTTTGGGTATATTTACAGTAGGACTATAGTACATTTCACACGTGTGTGTGGATGCAAAAGTCTTAGTTTAAATAATATATTTTTAATAGTTAATGTTTTATAACTATCCAATGTAACATACAGCTCTCTGAAACCAGCCACACTCAAAGCAGCAGAACTTTCCTCCAGTGTCAATGAACATTTCAACCGCAAACATCACAAGATTAAGCAGAGTACTTAATTTGGAACTCATGCACTTAACTTGTTGTTTTTTCTGCATTTCATTTTCAAGTCTATATTGCATTTTTCACTCCAATACATACAGCAGCTTGAGTTGTTCTTTCGGTTTGATGTAGATTTTACATAAAAAACACATGATCGGTTCATACAATGTGATGCATCTTTTATACATGCAGCTACCCAATACTGTGCTACTATACTATAAAAAGCATTATAGCTCTATCTTGACCAGCTACAGCATAGGGCCAATCTGTAGCAAAAGGAATACTCTATGTTTTAAGTACATGTTTCCCTCTTATATTTTGTAGTTTTTATTTAGCATGCTCTTGAATGCAGGACTCTTGCAAAAGAGTATTTCCACTACTACTACTGAATACTGCATAAGACAACAAGAAATGCAAGAACAGAATGGAGTAGTATTATATACAAAGGGTTATATATACTTAATAAAAATGTACCATGGAAAGTGTATGGAGACTAAAATATCATGATTACACAGCAGTTTTTGACAATGAAAAACAAAGCTGCCTCTGTGAGATGTAGACAGTTAATATAGTGTAATGTATGTCATTTTTCAAACACTGGCTGTTATTGTACATTCCCTGAGTTCAGTCTCTATGTTTGATGTCACATGGGGTGAGATACCACACCATCTTTACTTTTGATTGTGAATCTAACCACTTGACTTCTCTCAGAGAGAGCTGCTGTCAGCAGGCCAGAAGGTCATGGCAGGCGTTTGACGTAGAGAGCTCGAGATCTCAGAGAGAATCAGCTCAGCTGAAGGCAATGACTGATAGTCAGCTGACAGTGACAAGGCGGAAAATCTTAGCTTACACACACGCGCATACACACAAACATGTGCACTATCATGGGGTAATACTAGAAAACATGTTGATGACATCTATTTACTCATGGCATGATTCAGTTATTGCTAATTCACTTCAGGTTGCTAAATTGGCTCTCTGTGGCTCAGTCACGTATTTGACAATTTAGTCAGTTCCCTTGACATGACATAAAATCAATCAAAATACAATCCATCAAAGATCAATATATTGTTTAATGAACTGATAGAGTTGACATGTAAACACTCTCCCTTCTATTTTTTTTTTTTTAATCATCCTGACCTCTGTGACCTCTCCCAGATTTCCAACATGGCAGCACCTTCGCCTCTTCGTCACAGGAGAGTGCAACCCGACACTGACCATGAGCCGTAGGGCGCACGAGGCTGCAGAGTGACAGACGATCTGGGATGTATCCCACTCCCTGCCAGTCACTCAATAAGTGGCCTATTGTCCGGTACTCTATTGTGCCCTTGTCACATGTATACCAAACAAAGAGACAGAAAGGTAGGCTGCCCTGTGTGCCAGGAGGCTAGCATTACATTCATGGCCTGGATGCATAGAAATGAAGAGACAGCGTCTGGTAGTGAATGGACTTTGATATTTGAATGGAGACAGGAATGAAGAGTTTCAGTTCACATCCATTTATAATGCAGACTATATACAGTACATGCTGCTCTGTAGTGTCACTTTCAATTAAAACTTTTTTTTTTTGGATTTAATAATAAGGGTTGCTAAGTATCTTAATAGCTCGTAGAAGTGCATGCATATAGTCATTTGCATACCCACAAGCATGTACTCGCTCTAGTCTTTGCTCTCGCTCTCTCGTCTCTGCATGTACTTACAGGTATCCACCTACTCACTCTTACAGTAATGAATGGCTCTACATATGGAAAGCTCCAGGTTAGACCTTTTAGTGCTTAAAAAGGACCAACACAGGTAGGAAGAATCAGCTCGGCAGTAGCTTGTCCCCAGGCCTTCACTTGAATGACTTGCACCATTTAGACTATAATACGAATATATACTATACATTTTCTGTGTGTGTGTGTGTGTGTGTGTGTGTGTGTGTGTGTGTGTGTGTGTGTGTGTGTGTGTGTGTGTGTGTGTGTGTAGTGCAGGGCCATGCCGTGCTTGATGAATAATGAAGAACTGCTCCCAGAGGAGGAGCAGATTCTTCGAAGGTTGGGTTACTCCCTAGAGATGTAGCTATGTTCTTGGTAGGTAGGAGGCGTGATCAGTGCGCACACAGGGACAATAAAGTGTACCAGGTGTGGCCTGTATGGGAAGAGCCCTGAGAAATGGAGACAGGCTGTTTAAACCTGCATACCTGTATGGCTATTTAGTAAGGTTAAATGACTCATATCTTGAATGTCAATGTGATTTTTCTTTAACCTCTGCAATTTAAAAAGCTCTCTTTTTTGGGGGGGAAGGGTGCCAGATTAAATATGAGAAACAGGATATGGCAAGATATATTATGAAATATGATCTTGTCAAAAAGGTTTTTAACTCTTTCTGACCAGAAAGTCAAGAAAGAACACAACCATTCAACTAAATAAGATACATCCTCTTAACTGACAAGTGTACACAAACAAGGGATCTGACACGTCCCCTAGGATATGAATGGGTAACTCACTGAACTTAAAACACACACTAAGGTTGTTGAATAATTAACCATCAGCCTTTGGAAGCAGCTCTTAAGGGATTTCTAAAGATATTAATGGTCATGGACGTCTCAGCTTTATTGGACAGCAGAGTAACAGACTCGCAGGGTGTCTGAAGTGCATGCCACTTAACACAGCACACTCAGCCCTAACTCTCCAGGGCATTTGTACTGTATATGAATTTGACCATTTACCTGTTCAGGCGGTGTCAAAATATAAGAAAAAGAGCCGGTCACTGCATCGACATGTCAGCCCTTCACAAAATCCATTGAAGACTTTCCCAGGAGAAGCTGACCGCTCATCCTGTATGCTTTGAAAGCAGCTGTCACTTCAAATTTAAATGCATCAGTGGCTGCTGAAGTTCTCTCTGTGCACAGGGGATGGTGTGTGTTTAACTGCCCACTGCTCCCCCTTTTGATCAAATATGGAAGTGTTTACAAATGTCTGGGGTAGTACAGTATTAGACAGCACCATGCAAGGAGAATAAATAAAGTGTTTCCCTTAAGCTTTGATTTTATATCCACCATATGCAATGCTCTACTTTAAAACAGACACGATGATTGTATTTGAAATGCTTTTATTGTGTTAGTAATTTATTTTGTTAGCTTTTATTTTGTTGACAGTGCTCTGTCAAATGAAAAGAGCTTTTTCACAGCAGCCATTTTGACATGAAATAGTGGGGTCAACACAGGTGTTTTAATGATACTAATTAAGGTTCAGTCCCATTTACATTTACATTTAGTCATTTAGCAGACACTTTTTATACCTTGATTGTTTTTAAGGAAACAATCAAGGTATAATGCAGCAATAAGTGCTAGTGATGATTCTTTAAGGCGTAGAATTGTCGTGTAGTGCTAGGAGAGAAAGTATTCTCTGAAGAGCTGGGTCTTCAGGAGTTTTTTAAAGCTAGAGATTCAATTATTGCAGCAAAGACCTTTCAGTGAGCCACTATGCACCACAGCAGCACTCTGACTCTGTTTAACCTGGAACTGAACCTTAATTAGAGTCACTGGTAACACCTGTGTTTATCTACTATTACATGTCAATGTGGCTGCTGTGAAAAAGTTCTATTCAAGTACACTGCCCTCTATTTCAAAGATTGATCTCTTAGTTTTATCACTTTGTTCATTCATTTCAGCTGTTTTAACCATTATGCAATATTTTTTTTTTACATAATGCTATTTACGATTCATCTATTACTTCAGCTAACTATTTCAACTGTTCATCCATTAATGAATTTAACAATGTATCCACAATAGCTGGCTAACTCTTTTTTAATGCATATATTTACTGCTATTTGATCATTTAAACTGCACGTCAATTCTTTTGAGATCTATTTCAACCATTTGTCCATCATCACCGTTACCTAATGGTTTCAACATTTACAACATCTACATACATATGATATCTGTAACTGCTTATCCTCACTTGGGTCGTGGGGGGGCTGGAGACTATCCTAGCTGACATTGGGCGAGAGGTGGGGTACACCCTGGACAAGTCACCAGTTCATCACAGGGCACAAACAACCATTCACACCTATGGACAATTTAGAGTGACCAGTTAACCTGTTAAGGTCGGGAAAAAGCCGGAGTACCCAGAGAGAATCCACACAGACACAGGGAAAACATGCAAACTTCACATAGAAAGGCCCCAGCTGAGGTTGAAGGAACCTTCGTGCTGTGAGGTGACAGTCTACACACATATTCATATCTTAGTACAGTATTTTTTTTTTCATTGTAGTTCAGCCAATCTCCTGACAATCGCCCAAGACAGTACCTCCAAGAAACTGCAGATCCTCTTATGTAAATAGCCTATCCAATAAATTGGATTTCACTTCTTGCACTCAGTTGCTTCCGGCTCCTTTCCTCCATGTTTTCATACTGCATGCTGTGATATGTCAATAGTATTTACGCTTCTCAGCCATATGTGATATCTTCATTGAGTTCTCACATTAAAAAACTCAAATCCAGCTTCTGCAGCATTTTAATCTGTGCGTAATGATCACAAGCTTATTTAGGCTAGCATCTAGCATTTTCACACCACCTTTTCTAACAACCAAATTACACGAGCTTAAAGTTGCCCTTGTGTAAATCCTGCAGTGAACTATCGACTAACCTGTTCTCACACACCTTCCCCATTCTGCGACAAGGGAGAATGAAGCGAGGAGGGATTAGGATGCAAAGAGAGTTCCCTAATCTGTGTATTAACAGCAACCAATTGAATCAGGCTGTCTTGGGCAGGCAGGTTTTTTGAAGTAATCTGGAGTGACTTAATATGAGCTGTGCTAAAAGTCCCAATTAGAATGAAGAAACATTTTCGAAACTTTGATCACTCAGTCAAAGATATGCACGGTATGTAAGTGCATACTCTCACACCCTCTGTCTCATCTTTATCCAAACACACACCCACATACACACACACACACACCAGCATTCACGCATACCTCTGATCTTGCACATGCATGAGCATTCTCCATGCTAATGGAAAAATCTGACATCTGAATATTGCTGTAAGTATTGCTGCAGATATGGCATTACATTTAGCTTTTGATGAAACATAAAGAAAGGTGAAAAGAGAGGCACAGAGCAAAGTAGTGTGTGTGTGTGTGTGTGTGTGTGTGTGTGTGTGTGTGTGTGTGTGTGTGTGTGTGTGTGTGTGTGTGTGTGTGTGTGTGTGTGTGTGTGTGTGTATCTGTGAGTCTAACAACCGAGTTCCTTCTGCATGAAAAAATAATTGGCTCTTAGTTCTGGACCAAGAACTTATTATTAGGCTGCTGCCTTTGTAGATGAGACTGCGATATTACAGCAACAGAATGTTTTTCCACTTATTACTTTGAGCTGTTGTTTTACCTTTTGCACTCCCTCTTTAAACCCAAAGACATTTGAGTGGAAATATTTAATTCCACCTTCACCCCTATTGCAAATATTCTCTCTGCATAAAAGGTGTCTGCTTTCCTTTAAATGTCTGCCTTCCGCCCTCCGTCCGCCCAAAATAAAAACACCAGCCCGTCATGTATCATAAATGAGGACAGGTTCCTCAGCCATCTTTTCAGCCTTAATAAGGCTAGAAAAATGTCTGTTATGCCTGAGCTACTCCTCCTACAAACCAGTGACTTCAATTATTGACCAGGCAAGGAAAGCTCTCTATGCACACAAACACCTTAGCCTACAGACACACACACTCACACACACACACACACACACATGCATTCAAACAGTGGTGACTGATATCAGGACAGTACAACCGTTACCGACGCAGGGGTCAGCGAGGAGTCAGCTGGATAATAGATGAGCTTGAAAGAGGCAGCCGACAAATCTATAGCCCTCGCCTTACACCCCTGCCTGTCTGGCCGGGTGGCTGATTTTCCTTTCGGAGTGTCACAGTGTGACAGTGTTAGAGGAACAGAGAGCGAAACTGCCAGTCTGAGGAGACACTTGTTTTTGCAAAGCAAGTGTGAGGGAGAATGACAGAGACAGAGGTGAAGGAGGGAAGAAGGGAAAGTAGAGCAGAATGTCACTTTGATCTATTGTGAATGTGCCGTGACTGAGCGTTGCAGAAATCCCCTTAATTTCAGCTGAGCGCATATAAACTGGGTTTGTTTCCAACATAATAACAGTGCTAAAGAGACTGCTGTTCAAGCAGTGTTCCACAAAGAATTAGCTGAATCATCGATTAGTTATGAATCAAGAACAATTTTGATAATCAGTTAATTGTTTAAATGAGTATTTCAACATTTAAGAAGATCCATACTATTCTCATGTCTGTGTCTTTATTTATATGAAGCTATAGCCAGCAGCCAATTAGCTTAGCTTATCAAAGAGACTGGACACGGGGAACAGCTAGCCTGTCTCTGTCCAATAATAACAAGCTATGCTGAAAGCTCATTAATTATCTCATTTAATTTTGTGATTTGGTTATTTACTTGCTTCAGAGTAGTAACCTGGAGATAGACGATTCATTCATCTAACCCTTGGTGATAAAAGCAAATAAACATTTCCTGTTATTTATGAACATCTTATGATCTGACTATATTCTGACATCTTAAAAACAAACAATCATCAGATTCATCCATAATGAAAGCAGCCATCGGTTGGAGTTGCAAATGTTGATAGAGGACAAATGGAGCCAGAGGACAGCAGACTGGTGCAAATGTCCTGTCCTACCACATGCATTGATTACAATGCGTCGTAGTCATCGATCGATACTGCTTCCGTGGCTTCACCCTCTGACTGCCATCATTAGCACCTTCCGCTGTGTCCCACCTCTGTCTCCCCGATGCCACCTCTCTCTATTTCCTGCCTTTCTTTGTTGCTGCTGTGACTTCTCTCCACATTCCCCTGTATGTTGAGATTCATTTTGCTTCTTTCACACCTTTGTCAGAATTATACTGTATGTTGGTATTCCACCTGAGGGCCTGCAGTGCATGCAGTGTCCGGTTGCATAAACTAGCTTACGTTTCAAACTTAACTTTGCAAAATATTTCCATAAGACCAGGAGTTCTTTTTAGGAGAGTTGCATAAAGTGTCTGAGGTTGTCTCCTTTCCTAAAGCTAAATCATTCTTTAACATTACTTGAGAGCATTGTGCTCAGTGTTAGTTAGCTTCTAAAAAGTGGCCAACAGAGAGAATGCAATAAGAAAAAGAAAGACCAACTGGACAGAAGATGAGAATATTGTTGTTATAGAAAGTGCAAGCACATAATCTAAAGTAAATGTAATCCATCCTTAGCATCTTTATGTCTCCTTCTCCTCTTCAGTCACCATAAATCCAGCCGTTATGTTAAGTTACACACTTTATTTCACTTTAAGAATCAGTTAAAGTATAATTATTATTTATTATTAAAGCATTCTTCAACAAAAGTTTTCAAGACAACCTTGGTTTGAAGGACAAAATATATGGACTGTTTTTGTTTTGGGGGGGGGGGGGGTTAGCCGGGGACAGTTGCTAGGCAACCAGCTTAGACTGTAGGAAGTTACTGCTTTTTTTTTGCATTAAATTAAATAATTCATAATAATAAACACACAACATTTGATGTGTTCATTAGTAAGCTTTAGAGGTGGATTTCGTTAACCTTTCAGACGGAGCAGGCTAGCTGTTTCCCCTTGTTTCCAGTCTTTATGCTAAGCTAAGTCAACTGGCTTTAGTTACATACTTACCATAAAAGCATGAGGATGGTATCGATCCACTCTTCTAATCAGCAAGAAAGTGAATGAGGATGTTTTTCAAAATATCTATCTATCTATATAAGTATAAATATCTATCTATCTATATAAGTATCCCCATAAAGGATGGTCACTTTCTGCATAATTCATATTATTTCTTTCATCATTTCTTTCCAGTTATGCTACTGCAGTCACTGCTTCCGCTCTTCCACCTCGACAGCTATATAAACGCATTTAGTTCAATGCATTCAAGTGAACAACAACCTTGTAATGGTAGTCTAATTCAATAGCCAGACTTGACAATGTTCTTGTAATAGTGTAATGCGGATGCCTGACTTGCGATGTAAACTAAAAAAAAAAACACTCCCTCACTCTTTCATTCTGCCACCAAAGTTATCTGACTGCTGTGTTCATCAAGTGCAAGTGGACATGAGCATCTGCCAGGCTGGATTGTCTAGACGCTCGATTTCAAAGGCCTCTTAAAAAACTCCAATCAATAAAGCCACTGTCTCATCAACACCCCGCTTCCCCAGACGCCTGGCCACGAGAGGCCTGATAACATTGTGCTTGTACAAACTCAGCAACACCATCAATTAATCTTTATCGTTGTGTGTGTGTCTCTCTCTCTGCGTGTGTAGTCACTGTCATAAGTGGAGAATAGCTATCTCGACGAGGGAGTGTTCCAGTGTGAAGTTGCTGAGTGTGTTTCTCGCTGTTTGTTTATGCTGGATGACAGTGAACCATCATGTTTGCACGTGATTATGTGTGCTTATGTGTCATCTGTGCATGGGGGAGTGTGGACTTATGTATTAAAGTAAATGTGGGAAAATGTTTCCACTTACTCTTGGTGTGGTAATCGTGTCCCAAGGTTATAAATGTTTGTGGTTCTGTTTACCGGTTCTTTGAGTGCAAAACGCTCCCACAAGCCTCCACCTACGTTTTGCGTATGGTAATTATTTTCATACATACATACATCTTTGTGTCAGCTTCTGCCCTAAGTTGAGATCTGCGTGTAACACTGCACCACTGTAAGGTAAAAAACTGCAGGCTTTAGTATCCTCTAACATAACAATTAACCAGAGGCTCATCTTTACACAGAAGCTGAACCATGATTTAAACACAGCAGTGAATGACGAAAGCATATAGTTACCATTTTTATATTTTCAATTGCTTGCTTGGTCATTAATGAAATATAAATGATGAGGGTCCACGCAACATATGCAGATGAATATTGATACAAATAAAGTTTTCATACAAGAAAATTTCAGATGATTCAAATGTAAGCTACTTTGGCAGTGTCTGCTGTCTGCTCTCTCTTCTCTTCTCAAACAACCTTTAATCTTTATTTATAGACCACTTCCTCTTTAATTTCCCAGCTCTCAGGATTTTCAATTATGCAGACTCTTTTAAGTATACTAGCCGGGATTGTATAACACATCTCAGACCTGACCGGGGATCATTAGCTGCTTTCAATTAGCGGTTTCACGCTTTATTTGATGTAAAGCACAAAATATAGGGCATACTTTGTCCTACAAATACCCCCACAACTTTTGCAGAAGCTAGCACTTACTGGCTCTCTGAGCAGCATGTATGAGCAGCGTGTTTGAGTCATGCGTCGCAGCTGACGCTTCCTCTTCTGTGTGTTTGAGTGCATGATGATGTGACTCATTTACAGTGGAAAAGGAGTGGTTTTCTAAATACTATAAATACCTCTGGTAGTGCAAACATGGCTAGATCACACATCCCCATCTGGGACAAAGATACATTTCATCACTATTCAACATCCTCCTTGTACAACAGCTGATTATGAAATGATGTGCCAAGTTATAGATTGTGAAGTCTACTTTCTGTTTTGTGAAAGATGCACGCGCACACACACACACACTGAGTAAACCCCCTCCTAAATGTCTGGGGGTTGCCCGCCAGCACATCAGCATCCACAACGATAAACTGGAAACAAAGATGGGTCATCGTGGGGATTCCCGCTCCCCTGTCATGCCGCTGCAGCATCTGTGCCCTGGGCCTGGTCCCCTGGTGGCTGAAGCTGTGGCCTGCACGTACATACTGTTCAAACCTCTTTACCCTGATGATTATTCACATGTCCATCTGCATACACAGCTTTTGTTTTGTTTTTTTCAATTTTTTAATTCACTTTTACACCAAATCATAACACAGGTCATCTCTTTCCATATAGAGCGGGTCTAGACTGTACTCTTTATAATATTATTTACAGAGACTCAACAATTCCACCATGAGAAAGGACTTGGTGACAGAACCCGGCTTCTGCCACAACCGGATGAGTTTTAGTTATAATGATAACTATAACTAATAGTAATAATAATAATAATAATAATAATAATAATAATAATAATAATAATAATAATAATAATATAATGATACTGTAACTATTAGTAATAATAATAATAATAATAGTATTTGTAGTGGCAGGACTACAGCAGAAGCTGCAACTACAATTCTCTGTGTAGGCATAGCATTCCTGTTCCTACCGGCGTGAACTCATGTTGTATTCATCATGTCCTCTTAGTTTGTGCTGTTAGTCCTTGCCCTTCTGTGTATGATAACCATTATAACCATTATTCCCCAATAAAAAAAAAAGTCCTGAAATGAATGATGTGTGAGAAGAAGCCGGGACACCGTCATTACTGAGTCAAACTGAAGGAAATTACTGCAGCATGTGGGAAAGGATAGACTGCTGTGCAAAGGGCAAAAACAGGAAATTGCAGAATATAATGACAATTGTTAAAACATTTGCTCAGCAGAGCTAAGAAAGAGGTGCCTGGTGGGAATTGGATAGGAAATAAGGTAAAGTTCATCAAATCAGCCAGCAGTGATAAAGAGGAGAGCTGATTTAGATGGAAATGTTCCCACATGCTGCCTTCTATTAGCAGATATGCAGTGTCTATCTATCTATCTATCTATCTATCTATCTATCTATCTATCTATCCTTTCCCCCCCACGTTAACTCAACTGGTAGTAGCAGATGGCTGCCCGCCATGAGCTTGGTTCTGCTCCAGGTTTCTGCCTGTTAAAGGGAAGTTTTCTCTCGCCACTGTCGCCATGCTCATGGTGGAAACTGTTGAGTTTCTGTAAATAATATTAAAAAGTCATTAGATGACTTCTGTTATGATTCAAATCAATAAAATAAAACTGAATTGTGTTAAAGTGAATGTTGAAGGATCATCCCGTGGAGTTGAACGTTGTATGGTGTGCATCGACGTGCAGCATGTGTTTATGTCTGCATGTGGCTGCCTGTGTTTGTGAGCGTGTGTCACTTTCCATTCTATTAATAGCAGACCTCCAGTAGCTGACCCTCCAATAACACATGTTGTCAGTCAGCAGGCCAGATTATGACCCATCAGATTGTTACTCTGCCATCTGGGATGGGATTTCTCAGAGACCCCCCACCAACACTCACACACGCACACACACATGGATTTTATTACTGCACATGACTTTCATATAATATATGAGGAGGAATTTTGTGTACATGTATGTATTTTATGAGAGAATAAAACCCAATATCTGTGATGTCCACTCAGAGTCATTGGGTTTTTTTTCATCCGGACTCTCCTCCCACCCACTTCAAACCACTAAAACACAATCACATGCGTAAATGCCATCTCTCCGCAGACATACACATATGGACATACAGTACTCCTACACCAGCAGCAGCCACTCAAGGATTATTTTAGATCTGTGAGTCTGCGGGACTCACTGGCATACAGTACATACCTCCACCAGGGGGAACCAGGTGGTGGTGGTGGTTCTGCTGAGCCCCCCCCCCAGCCACTGAAGAGGCACTAACCCTGGGTCATTGCTTGGAGCCTGAAACTCTTCTGTCAAGTATGTAACCTGCTGCTGTGTATCAACATGGCCTCACAGAGGGCACAAATGCACAAATGCTGAGGGATTAAATTCACGCCTCGGGTATGTTCAGTATGCAAACCTGAACTTGAACTCCTTGATCAAGATACTTGTGCTCTTGCAGTACATTTTAAAACTGGATCACTCCTTTTACGTATTCCCAATCGAACTCCGTCCATGTCTGTATATATAGGTAGATATATTTATAGTATATATATAAGAGTGTGTGGGCAGAAGTTGTACAAGAAAGTACATGTAAGAAAAGTGTGTTTTGTGTGTGAATTCCCAAGAGGGAGAGGCACAGAGGGTGGGGCGCATTTATGGATGTTAAGCAATGTAGAACAGCTGACAGTACTGCTTTGTACACACACACACACACACACACACACACACACACACACACACACACACATCAACACACTGCACAATAAGTCTACTGCTCTGTCATTGAGTGCTTACCACTTCCTCCTCCGCTCTACTCATCTCCTCCCTCTATCCGCATATAGTATAGTACTACATGCTCTAGTTGACAGCTCATGCCGAGCCAGCACATTCCACATTATTACTACTTCAGATGTTTGTGGCCCAGAAGCACGACGATTGGCTGAGCTGCCGCAGACACTGGGGCTTTAGGGAACCAATGAACGGCCTGCTCTGGGGAGCGGAGGAGACAGACAGTAAATTCAAAGGGAACTCCCTCTGCTGGGTAATACAGAGAACGGCTGAGTTTGTCTAAACACAGACACAACTGCCTGTTAATGGAATGTAATCTGATATTCACTTCACAAGGGAGGTTACACTTGGGTCCTATTTGCTCATACTCATATAAACTCTATTATATTTGCTCTGTTAACTTCTCTAGATCCATCTTCCTCTCGTCTGTTGACTCACACTCGACTATTGCTCAATTCTTTGCACAAATCTTCTTCCCTTATGTAAACATATGTACATGTAATTTTCCTTCCCCCCCCCCTAATGTCACATATATGTGTGTGTCTATGTGGCTGTCAGCTTGGATAGACTCATATATGGGCATTTTAGAGTCACCAAGTAACCTGCATGTTTGGATTGTGGGAGGAAGCTGGACTACCCGGAGAGAACACGGGGAAAACACACAAACTCCACACAGAAAGGCCTCAGCCGGCTGGGGAAATCAAACCAGGAACCTTCTTACTGTGAGGCGACAGTTTCCAGTGTCACATACTTTCTACTGACTCCACAGGATAAATCTACTGAATTGTTCTTAAGCACACTCCCTGGTAGTTTGAGAAATCCATCTGTCTATATATATCATTGTTTGGCAGGTTTTTAATACACTTATATCTGTAACCACTTATCCTGACATTGGGCAAGAGGCGGGATACACCCTGGACAAGTCACCAGTTCATCACAGGGCACATAGAGACAAACAACCACTCACACTCACATTCACAGCTACGGACAATTTAGAGTCAACAATTAACCTGTTATGTGCATGTCTGTGCATGGAGGAAGTCGGAGTAACCAGAGAGAATCCACACAGACACGGGGAAACATGCAAACTACACACAGAAAGGCCGCAGCTGAGGTTGAAGCACTGCACCTCCATGCCGCCCTAATACACTTACAATGGACATTTATACTGTTAATAAGTCAGATGTTTGTTTATACACAGGCGCTTTCCTTTAGGGGTCTTTCAGCTCATTGTTTTGGCGTCTGCAGACTTTACTCTGTTGCTTCATGCTCTCATCAACATAAATTTCAATTATTTGCTCTGCTTAACACACAGTTACTGAGTAGCAGGTAAACATTATAGCAGCTAATGAGTCAGATTAAATCATCAGGACTTGGGGCAGTCGGTGGCGTAGTGGGTTAAGCGGCCGCCTCGTGTGTAGAGGCTATAGTCCTCACTGCAGCTGGCCCCGGTTCGAATCCCGCATCGGACAGCCATTTACTGCCATTCCCCCTCTCTCTGCCCCCTGCTTCCTGTCTATCTTCAGCTGTACTATCAATAAAAGGCCAAAAAAAAATAATTAAAAAAAAAAAAATCATCAGGACTTAGAGTTGTCAGTTGGCTTCTGATGCAGTCGTCCTTGGCAAAGTTTTATATCACATGTATACTGTTTGAGTGCAAAAGCATTGTTTCTCTCTTTGTCTGTCAGTGAAAACAACTTTAGTTGTGTGTGTGTGTGTGTGTGTGTGTGTGTGTGTGTGTGTGTTTGGATGGGTGTATTTGCATCTTTTGTGTCCATGTGCTTGTGTATACGTGACAGAGTACAAACAGAGAAAGCTGAGCAGTGCATGGCATCTCTTGGATAATAACTGCAAGCTTTAGTGAGGCTGGATGAATTTTAATAGAGTTCTGCGGGGTATTCCATCGCCTCTGGTCCCACGGCTCAAAGATCAGAGAGAATTTTCAAGCATGGTGTCCCTCAGCCTCTCACACTCACTCCCTCTCATTCTTCCTCCCTTTTTTCCCCCCTCTCCACTTCTCTTCCCATTCTGAACTCTCTTTTCCAATCCTTTCCTTCCTCTTGGGCTTTTGTCTCTCTGTTAATCCCTTTCTGTGTCTCACACTTTCTGTTGGTTTCTCTCTCCACTCTGTCTCCCTGTGAAATTTGTATTAGAGCCACTTGAGGGGTAATTATTGCTAAGCCTCTCTCAGTTCCCTGGCACAGAGAACAACTCATGACTCTCAGCACAAAAACTTGCTACTGAAGGACAAAATGCTGTGATGAACTTTTTAAATCATACACAATGGCTGACAAAATGTTTGGATAGTCTTTTCTGTGAGATAATACAAAAGAAAGCTCATTTTCAGACTGCCTCAAAGCCATCTAAGGAGTTAAGTACTTTTTTAAACTCAGATCTAAGCTCTACAAGTTCAAAATTTATGGAAGATGTTACACATTTATAATTCAGACACTGCATTTACATATATTATACCACTCCTCGTTGCCATTAGACCACACATGTGGGTGGAGGTGTAAGCTCCGAGATGATCTACTGATCCCTAGAGGCTGGTGTTTGGAAGGAAGTAGAAAAGGGGGGGATGTGAGAGGAATTTCAGATGAATACAGCAAGGTACACATGATGCACAAACAGCTCAAGGGTATGAAATTTAAACACAAGGGCAAGTAAAGAAGTCTCAAATTATTTGATTTGTGTCTTTTGCTTCATGTGTGTTCATGTTGGAGTGAGAAAGTTGGCAAGGGACTGGTGATAATTACTAATTCATAAGGATTAATGGTTGCTATTTAAAAACCCACCATTCTGTGGAGAGCCGAACGAACGTTGTGCCGTCCTACTGGGACCGTAAGACAAAATATGCCCCTGGCTAATCTTACATGAACATGGTTCATAAAAATTCAACTCCACAGCACTTTGGCACTGGAGATAAAAGTTATGCATTAGTTCGTGTTACCTAAATAAATTGTCTCTGAATAGCATATGAGTAACCCAATTAATTATATTACACCTTTAATTAAACACCGAAAGAACACTTCTTGGTGGTGTTAAAGAAGTCAGTACTTATGGCATGAAGGTAGATTTTGTTTTAAAGCAACATTGCACAACTGTTTATTCAGTAAAATAAATATAATAATTTTGTGCTCCGGGTACGATGACCCCCAGGGAAAGTGCATAACGTTTTATGGCACTAACGCTATATGCAAACCAAATTGGCGCAGGGTGTGTGGAATGAGAGGGTGTGTGTTTATTTGTGCTGAAAGTAACTACTTTAAAACAATCAGAAAATATTATTTTATATTTAAATATTTGGCAGATTAACCAGCTTTCTCGATACCTGCGCTCCCTCTCGCTCATTCACTCTGTGTCACTCGACAGTTGCTCACTCTCTCCCTCCCTCTCTCTCTTTCTCAAACCATTGGACACAGACCTAAGGAAATTTCTTGGTGTCACTGTTTTGCAGCAATATTTTCTGGCTCTCCCTGTGGCCTGCACTGCCGTCAGCCGGCGTCAGATTTGGTCTGAATACAGCCCAAGTCACACACCACCAAGTATTTCACTGATTTTGGTGAAACTGGATCATATTTCATGGAGAAAATGTTTTCTGGTTTTTCCTTTGATGTCCTCAGGCCGCTGAGCATCAACTCTCTGTGATTTACAGAGCTAGATTTATAGCTGCTGTTAGTTAATGTTAGCTCAGTTTGTCCAGGCTCTGAGATCAGCGGACTGGGGGAGTTGTCCCACAGGTGTCATGGACCTTCAGGAAGAGGGCATTTTCAGGCCCGGAACGAATATTGATGAGGAGCAGATCTGGTGTCATGCCAGAACTGGAGCTGGGCAAACAGGCAATGTAACTCAGCAGCTGACATAATGTCAGAGGTGTAAAAACCAAAGGAGACACTGAAGGAGGAAGTTAAGAAGACAAAAGGAGACAATGAATGAGATAGACAAGAGTAAATCTGGGACTGACTTTTGGTCATTGGTGAGAGCTTGGTGAGCTTCTTGCTGTTGGACTAGTCAGTAATATTAGCTGGCTGCCATGTTTTGCGTTGTTGCACTGATGTTTGGCTGTTAGCAAAGTTGTTTGACTCACTCACTCTCATAAGTAATGTAATCAGAACAAATACAGGCGTACGCCTGTATCTATGCTGTCCATATTTGCTGTGGTATTGCAAACTGGGGGCGCTACATCACAAAATTACCAGTGTTACTTTAATTGTACATCAAGCTCAGGCTGCTGTTGTAGACTTCTTTCAGACATTTGGCCTCATCCTAAAGGCTTGCTCTGGTATGACTGACTTGTAGGGAATCTCAGGTATTATCCTTTCATCTGAATGACTATAAACCTTCATTTTACTCAGAAAGTCCCACGACTGCATCATGAAAAACAATACTACCACGTGCACAGTAACAAAACTCCTTAAAGGGAAAAACTGAAACTGTTTTTCAGTCATCTTGCTGAGATAAGTGATGGAATACTCTATACACACAATTTCCTGCTAAAGTTACAACAGTTTTGGGTATTTCACATGAGAGTTTCTGTACTTCTTTTTTTCCTCTGATGTCTTATCATTGGTTTAGAATGGGCGTGGAGAAAAAAAAAGTATGTGCACCAAAGATGCTTCAGCACCTGAATTGACTGATGTATGTAAAATGTACAAAATCGCAAACACAATCATATGCTCGAATGTTTCTTTTGTAAGGACTGTAACGCTGAACACCACGATCCCTTAGTGACACGTAATTAATAAAGCAAATGACTGACATTGCATCACTGTTTATCCGAGTAAATTACCTTACATGACGTGTGGTCTAACAACTTCTCATGCACTGATATTTTCCGTTCCAGTACTGAGTTTGCGGATGTCAGCAATCCAGAGGTGGCTGGAGATGTCACAGAGGAAAGCAATGATGTCTGGGGATTAAAAAGGGAAGTCTGTCAGCAATGTGTGTATACAGTGTGTTCACATCATTATCTGCTCAAGGTTCACGGGTGAGATATATACCTGACAAGCCACTAGAGACTGGAGACTGTGAAGTGACAAACAGACAGGTGGAAAGACAGGAAGGCAGGTGGTGCAGAAATAGATTTTTTTGGCAAGTCAGCATGTAGTTTTTGTCAATTATATAAGGTTATTTATTTATTAGGCCGTGCCTTTTACCACTCCATAAAGATTATGTGCAAAAACATATTTGAAAATCATCCAGTTATAACAATCTACTGTATCTGGGCCACAATATGTATTGATTTGTATTGGCTAATGTTGCCCCCATGTGGCATGTAGTGTTGTAGCAACTCATGTTTAAAGACGTAACTTCCCACATAAAGACCTGTTAGTTGGATGACCTTCGTCATGGTTCTTAATTAGAAGTTGGTCTGTTTAAAAACAGCCAAATGTTTCAACATTAAGGTGCATGCCACGTGTCTTTAGTACCAGAGCGTGTAATGTCTTTTACAGCTCTTAGGAAAAGCTAATCCCTTTAATCCTGTATTCCTATAGCACAGTAGCTCTATCATCTACATACTGAGACAGAGAGAATAGATTTCTTAATGTATTCTGAAGATTTGTTCACTTTTCTGCTAGATCACCTCTTTTACTAAAAGAGTCTTAACTTTAAAAAATTTAATTACAAGTGTATACACAGGGCATACTTCACATTAGAGAGACTGAGTCATATTTAAACGGATCTATCTCCTCTCTGCCCCCAGTGTAAACTAGAAGAGGGCACACTCGTACATACGTATGGTCTTGTTCTAAGTTTAGACAGTGGTAGTCTGAAGTTGAGAATATTCTTGAGAAAGTGCTGTCGCGGGATATTTCTTTAACATCTGTGATCGTAATGCCGGAAGACTTGACCGATCTGAGGCTTCACCTTTGAAAGGATAAAAAGGTTTTGTGAGCTTAGCCGTTACAGCTGCCAAAAGATGTGTCACAACTAAGTGGAATCACGGCGATCCTCCTGATATCACTCAATGGATTAATGAAGTTAATTTATGCTGTAAACTCCCATTAGAGGCAGCTTACAGCTGTGATCAGGATGATCTAGATGGGGTCCGGTCACTATGCTGTTTAACTTTTCACTATCTCATTTTAATTTTTATGTCTATGTCTTTATCTTAAGTGTGTATGGGCAGAAAGTGGAGGGCGGGTCGCTAAGCGGGAGGGAGAGGATGTGCATATGCCTGTTTCATGTCTCAAATGGAAGATGCACTCTCTCTCTTGTCATGGCACTGGTTTTGTATTTTGTCTGTATGTTATCTTGTGTCATATGTGTTACTATATGATTGTGGGGGAAAAAAAACTGTCTCAGCTTTGTCCCATACATACACCTTTTCTTTACACCTGCTTTTATGTTAAATGTTAAACTTACTGCACTGTGATCAAAGCTGTGGGCCTTTGCTCACCCCTTAAGAACAAGAGTGTTAAGAAACATCTTCTTCTTCTTCTTCTTCTTCTTTCGGCTTTTCCCTTCAGGGGTCACCACAGCGAAACATGTCCCCTCCTTAATGATGCAGCACACTCTTTGGACCAATCAAGGACACCGATTAAAATTTCATTTCACGCAAGTCATTAAATGAGAATCTAAAAGAAGCTTATATGGAATATTATATTTAATCCTCCATAGCCAGCTCCTCGGCAGGAATCAGTGTCATTTTGTAAATGCTAGCTCAGCAGCTAGTTGTTTCATTTACGTAACAATTTGCCTGAATTTTTAAATCATGCATAAGACGTTTTTCTTTTCTTTCAAATGTTATGTTTGTGAGCATGAATTAACTATAATTGCAGCTTTAACATTTTGCATAAGACGTGTACCAGTATGACACAACATGATCTTTTGTGACTGACAAATCATGAGTTGAAGATGATAGATTCAGCAGTGGTATTAAAATATTTGACCTTGTTTTTAATTATTGAATCATTTCAGTGTCCTTTTTTCTTCTTCATCTCCCAAACTGACGGCATTGCTGGGTGTAGCTACACTGTGGATTTAAGTAAGCTCCAAAGTGGACTGTCAAACCACCACTATTATATGAATAAATCATTTACAACCTTTAATACCAGAAGAGTTTTACAATGTGCATAATTAAACATCTGACATGAGCAGTGGCATTCAATTACGTGGTTCAGACAATCAGTGGTTCTTCGATGCAAAACAGTTGCCCTGAGTCACAAGAAATCGAAGTCTGAAGAAGACGAAAAACATGAAAGAAAAGTTCTTGTTACACATCACAATGACGGAAAGATAGTTAAAACAATACTTCTATTAGAATATCCATAGGCACAAAGAATGGAGACAGTTAAGCCTGCAATTATTCTGAGTGCTTCAGATAAATCACGATGTAACAGGATAACCGTTTTTACCTTGAAGAAAAAGAACAGCGCTCATATAAAAAATGTTGCAAAGTCTAGAAGCTGATCATTTTCACTCCTGCTTCAAAGCTCCTACATGTAGAACTCTTATGTGAGTGAGTCAAATTGGTTTTTGGGTGATCTTTTCTGGTACAGCCACTGGAGGTCTCCAAAGTTACATGTTATTAAATCCCACGCATGTCACAGGGCCTTTAAAAGCAAAAATAAATATACAATATATTATGACAGAGCACACAAATTAAGATTCACATTATATGAGGGGAAACTCTCAGGATATACCAGCAACATTGGACAGCACCCAACATAATTTGTGACTATTAAAAATCACAATACTTATTTCCTGACAGCTTATTTGTTGAATCAGTGGCTTAAAAAAAACAAAAAAACATCAAAAGATGTAAAGCTGGATTCTTTTGACTCCCACGTACGAGGCCTCAGTCTATATGCATCCAATTATAAAGTGCAGTTTGAGTCCTGTTTTGATCCAGTGAAGAGATGGGAGATTTTTTTAAATGTTCGTTGGAAAGTAGAGTCCGCTCGCTGGAGGAGAGGCTATCTGGCCCCTCTGCGCTGTACGACAATAGTCCCTGCCACAATGTCATACACAGTCCTGTTGTGCTGGAAGAAGAGGAGAGTGATGAAGACGGGAAAGAGGAATGCGATGGAGAAGTTCTTATTAAGTGCCCGCACTGTCGAGCTGTGGAAGTGAGGACAAAATAAGAGGTTAGACACACAGACCAGTCCAACGTGGACGATCAAACGCTCATTTTGAGGACTAATCTAGACCAACCAAACCGTTTTACAATATTATCAAGTACAGTGCATTCATATGTCGTTAAAATTTATACTTTGTTTCATCCTCCTGATTAAAAAAGTAACAAATCCAGTGTGTGAGCACTCACGCAGAGAGGGAAACATTAGACGCTGGGACTACAAGGACCCGGTTGGGTCGGACCAGAGTGGACGTGTCACACGTCACCACCCGCAGGCCAAGCAGGAACTTCCCTGGTGTGGCACCACCAGCACCCCAAATACAGATTGTCTGATTGGACAAGAAGGACAAAACGTACAGCTGGTGAGTGAATGCAGCGCTTAGCATGAGATGCACATTGTTAATAACCCTGTGGTGAGGGCAGAACTTGTTAATGATACCGCACTGTTTTACAGTTCACTGTTCAACTAGAGTAAATTCATTTCCAGGTTCGCTCACACAAGGTCAAATGCTTTGAAGGAAGGAAACATGCCAGATGGCATTAGGCTGAGTCGGAGGAGCCTGAATGTCCCAGTGCTGCTTCCCACCTGGGAAAACATGCCACTAATGCACAAGTCGAACAAGAGACGTGCTACATGACTTCATCTCAGGCAACTGTGAATGCAACGTTGCATCACTGTCCTCTGTGGGAAATCCTGTTGTGTTGTAGTGGAACTCTGACTGTTCTCATTAGACGAGGGCATGTGGCAATGAGGCACGAATATGACAGGACAGGAAAGGGAGCGTGGCATATTTGGACTGGATTTTTTATGAAGACTCGAGTCTTTCAGCAATCAACCTCCCTCCCTGAAGATGTCAATGTAAAACAATATATAAGGGCGTGATTAACGATACTGCTATCTTAATTAAGAATACAAACACCGTTACTAAGGCTGACTTCTAACCAGCTAAAAATGGCCAACCATGCCAAGAAAATAAATGTGACCTACACGGCTTGACATGATTTTCATATTGCAT
This sequence comes from Larimichthys crocea, assembly GCF_000972845.2. Taxonomy (NCBI): domain Eukaryota; kingdom Metazoa; phylum Chordata; class Actinopteri; family Sciaenidae; genus Larimichthys; species Larimichthys crocea. The sequence goes on along the minus strand of NC_040023.1, from coordinate 44,234,747 downwards.
ATCACATCTGAAATATGACTCACCTCATAAACGCACACCAGCACCCTGTAGACCAGAGCTACGGCCATCATCTTCTGGAGATCCTCCATGGACGTGTTCTCGTCGATCTCCTCCACGATGAAGTGGGTGATAAATTTGGCAATGTCCCTTTAAAGAGGAGAGCGTTATGCCTATGTGAGGATGGATCTGGTAAACAGCTCGGCATTAAAAAGCAATGATGCAAACTCTTTGGTTGTGCAAATGTGGTTTGCATAAGTGACCCACAGCCACACCTCTGCACGGCTGAAAACTGTTGGAAGGTGTTTGTGCATGGTTCATTTGAAGGTTTTACATGTGGACGTCAGGGGCGTGGCCGGGGGGGGGCTGGGGTGGGCAGTGCCCCCCCAGGGACAAGCCCTGCCCCCCTGAGAATTGCCCTGACCATCCAAAGAAAACTGTCCAGAAAAAGGCCACGATTTATGACCTCGGTTTGTGTCTTGTATTGATAGAATAAATGCTGGTGGTGATTTTAAAATATAGGCTAGTATATATGTGCAAAGTGTACTTAATTTCTTTTTTGTTGTTATCATGCCCCTCTGTAATCTGTTAGGAATTTCTAACCAGAATGCGTCAAAATAGCGAAGTCTGCGTGCGCGATACCCCTACTGCTACTGCACTATCACGAACGTGGCTACTGCTTTCCAGTTGGTTCGTTTGAATAGGGGGCGTGTCAGTGCTCCCCTCGTAGGAAGCACAACGCCATGGGAAAATTTACTGAGCTCACACAGAGCATGTGTCCGTAGCTTGAGCTTTTGTCAAAGAAATTAAAATACCTGAGAACTTAGATTCCTGTTCCTATTTCGTTTTTCTCTGTAGTTTGGTTTTTACAAAGTAGTGGTTGTAGTTTTTGTTGAACTTGTTAGTTTCGTGACGTTTAGTCGACTTGTTGATTTGTGTAGATCACATTCGATAAGCTAGTCACAGCAGTCTGTCTGACTAGAAGCCTGCTAGCCACAGGACCGGAGGTCTGTGGTGCTAAACCAGTTGAATTGCCAGGGAGGCAGCCGGCAGTGCATGTGTCAGCTGCTTGAGCTTCCATTCTTCTTCATCTTTCACAAAGAAGTGATAGTGTTTTTTGTTGAGCTTGCCTTGTTTGTACTTGTTGATTTGTGTATCTCATTGATAAGTCAGCTAGTTACAGCAGTCTGCCTGTGCTAACACCTAGAGGCAGCCAGCCCTTGTCTTTGAATAAAAAAACATAACCCACATAGATGTTTAACATTTCTTTAACTAGTAACTAGTAGGAAACACCAAAAGACATGCATAGGTGGCTCATTAAAAAGCAGACTCCGTCCGCCCCTGTCGCTGCGCAAGCTTCTGACTCCACTGCACCCACCCCCTCTGTATACAAATTGTATATAGTTCTCTGCAAACCTATGGTGGCATCTATGGCTGTTTCTATGCAGGCCTAACTAAAAGGGTCCACACCCCCCATCTGTATACAAATTGAATAGTTCTCTGCAAACCTTCGTCTCAAGGCCTCAATTGTAGTGTTTTTCCACCGATTTTCAGGTATTATTTCTGCCCCCCCAGATGAGTTAATGCCCACCCACACATGCCATTCTGCTCACACTCGGGTGGACGTTTGTTTAGTCAAACATGTCCCCCCCCCCCCCCCCCACCCCCCCCCGAGCATTGTCCCGTGGTTTCACTCACTTCATACCACTCAGATGCATGATCCACAGCACGATGGTGGCCTTCACGCAAAACAGGATGAAGAAGTCCACTGTCTCAGCCAGGAACCTCTGGAGAGGAGAGGGGATGGTGTACTCCCGTCCTGTATGAAAGGCAAGCACACTGAGAATTTCACACATTTCTGCATCAGCCTGTCTAATACACAAACTCATATGATCACTGAGAGGCTGCAGTCTGCTCAAACTTGCCCGAGGTCAACAGAGCACACAGCAAGTTAAGCATATAAGCCTGTTTCCCCAGGGAAATGTACTTAAGCCTGCTTCGCACCACACTCGTGTAAAGCCCACACAGCACTGAAGGCAAACACAGGCCACTATCCACTCAAACTGATCCATACCTGCCTGTGCTGGATTCCCATTCTGCTGCTGGGCTGGCCGGGCGTCAGTCGCTGGGGTCGCGGTCGCTGCTGAGCTCTGTTCGGTCTGGGCACCACCCGGATGAGGTGAAGATGCTGGGAAACTGAGGGGATAAGGGTAGCTGTACCAGTGCCCCGTATCGAAAGCCTGCTGACCGGTGCCGGAGGTGGAAGCAGGTGTACCCGGTGTTTGAGCGCTTGTCCCCGGCGGAGACAAAGTGCACGGCGGTGGGAAGGCTGACAGAGCCAGCCAGCTCTGCCAGTTGGCATACCCCCAGTAATACTGCCACATCCACTGCTGCAACTTTGCGCAGTATTCCGTTGTTGCGGCGGTGTGAGGCGGCTTTGCGTCACTTTCAGGGCCGTCATGGCGGTTGTCAGTCGTCGTAGTCGCCACCATGTCTTCACGGTTTCGCCTAATTTGACGTGAAAATCTCTTTAAACGTCTTTAACGTCTTTAACGTCTTTAACGTCTCCTCCGCTCCGCGCCGCTCACCAGCCTCAGCAGGTTAGACAGCGCTAAGCTAAGCTAAGTGTCTTTGTAAATACAGGGATTTCCGGGACCTCTCGGCGTTAGACGTTACTCACCACTTAGGTGTCACTGTATAATTTTTCATTAATGCACATTAAAAAATAACATTTTATTAAGAATTATAACATCTATCTCATATATGAGCAGCAGATATCGGTTAAATACCATCATGTTGTCGAAATAGGTAATACCAGCCCCCCTGCTGTCATTAATGGTATGAGCCATTTAAAGGAGCATCCCGTGTATTTTTCATGTTTAGGAACAGCTCCATCATCAGGCGCAACAGCACCTCTCATGGCAGCTTATTGACATTTAAGTCAATCAATCAATCAATAAATATAAAATATTATACATATCTATTTCTATTTTATTTTAAAGAAATAACGTTTTTATTGGCTTCTTAGTCCAAAATATATACTGTACATGTACACTCATTTCAGCTTTACCAGCATGTCTTTTATCGGACAGGCTGCAATTTAATTTCACCTTGAAATGTTTTTGTGATATCACTGTATCAGTGTATAATTAAAGAACAGAGATATACCAGCTGTAAGGAATTAAACAGGTTCAGCAGATTGTAAAGTGTCTAACATTTACTTGACTAAATAAACAAAGATTCTCATTACCAAATGTTTGTTCCTTTTGTGATGACTTGTATCCGTTAAATTTGTATTAAAATGAAGGAGATTCAGCATGTTTTGTTTCTTTTAGGCAAGGCAACTTCATGTATAACACATTTTAGTGATGGGGAACTTGTAAGTAAGTAACTTTCTTCTTTAAACTGAAGTGAATGATGACAAACAAGTGACAAACAAGTGTGGAAATACAAATATCCTGCAGCATGAAGCAACATACATGTCCCTCCTCTTGGACATAATTCCATAAACACAACCTTACCTCAACCACAAGAGAGCAGCAGAGGCCAGCTGATACATACCATACCACACGTTCCATCAGAATCACCTTTTTTATTTCTATGAATGATATATATTTGTTATATGATGGAGTAATAACATGTATGCAGTTTCTAGTTGCAGTTTTTATTAAGTCAGGTGCATAATATATTGTTAACGCATATGCACATGTAGTTTTTGAGCATTTAGATGTACTTCTCAGGGGTGAGAGTTCTGATCTCTAACATCTAAGGATCCCAAACATCTGACCTCTGTTACAAATCAGTAAAAACAAACTCTAGCTGTAAAAGCTGCTGCAGAAATGGCTTTAATTCAAAAGACCTGCTGTCCAGTCAGCTGCTGACATGTTATGCTTTGCACACACACACACGCACATTTTTTATTCCTCCATCCCACCTCTGCTTTTACTTCTCCCTGTCTCTTTCTTTGTCTCACCCTTTCTCTCATTTTACACCCCCTCCTCTCTGATTACTAAAGAGGTGGGGGTGGAGGGCGGATGGGTCAGGGGTTGTATTTGCTGACTGGGCTGGCCCGGCTCTGTGGGTTAGGTGTTAGGTCTGCCAGTTCTAAATGATTGTGCCTGGCCCAGTGAATGGAGCCAGTGAGGCGGATGCCAATCCGACCCCAATGAGCGTTATCCCTGTCGACAGAGGCCATACGATGACTGTGCCCGAAAGTAATCAGGCCCAAATAAAAGCTGCGTCCGGCAAACGCTGACCCCCATAGAACCCAGTAACCTGGTGGGATTAATGCTGTGGAGGTGTGTGTGCGTTTGTGTGTCTGGGAGGGGGGTTAGTGGATGTTTGGGTGAGCTGGTTACTGTACTAATGGTGTTAATGCAGTAGCCAGATGTGTGAAGGTCTGCAGTCTAGTTTTAAAGCTTTGTTTTTCTTCTTTTACTTCAATGAACTATTTGGCACATAACAGTGAATCTTATCCATCTTCAGTGATAGTTTCAGTATTGTCTGATTGGGCCATTGGACTTACAGCCTTAAAGGTCCAGCGTGTTAGAATCAGGTGCCTTTGTTTACAGAATATGGCAGAAATGGAAGATAGTCCTTTAAAAAAGCATGTGCTGACCATTGTTGCAATGTAGTAAAATACACATTTGCTAGAATATCAAATAAGCGCAATAGTAGTCAAATATTATATTCCAAATCACCAGGAGATAAGGGTATCTCTAGCAAATATAGAGTGTACTGCCACATCAACAGACTTCACAGTCTGTACCTTATTGGCTTAAATCATAACTAATCTAATCTATCTTTACTCTTTAGAGTCAACACAGGTTAACCCTCTAGGGTCCGAGCGATCGCCCTGCCCATGATTGCAAAAGCAATTGATAGTGTCATTGAATGTACCCCAGAGGGTTAACAGTACAGTGAGTCACTCAAGAGGGGCACTCGAGCATGCAGAGCACATGCTCTTCTGGTGGGTTCAAGTTTACAGCTAAAGCACACTGATGGCACACAACACCCTCCCCGTTCTTTCATCTGTAGCGGCATCGTGATGGGGCATTTGCATGCTTCATTTTTCCTTAATGTCGTAAAGAAAATGTTTCTTTCTACCGTGGCAGCAGCCTGATTGCTTTGCTAATGCTTGCACACGCAGTTCGCATGGAAGACAGACCCTTCAGTTAATTGAATTTATGCTTCTCGGGAAGGTCTGCGCACACCACTGAGTGCGAGACAGACAGGAGGCTGAGTGACACTGAGTGATGTTCACACAGGTCATACAGTTCTTATGTGAAAGTTTGCTGTGTCTGTACATGATGTGTACCATGCCCCTAGACATACACTGAGGAGACAAGGTCACCAAATAATTGCCCAGAAAGGCACTTTTTGAATAAAAAACTGATTTGATTGTTAATGGGTTGCAATAGATGAAATATTTGTTATCCTTCTTTGCTAAGGAGGTTATCTGACATGCCCTTTCTTACTGTAATGGGCAAATAACTTCTGCTAAAAGAATAATTTTAAAAATGTTCAATCTGAGATCATACTGCTCTCACGTCTGTGCAGTGATTGCAGGTAGCCTAGCTTAGCATAAAGACCGGAAGCACATGGAAAATGCTCCACTGGTTGCCTGGCAACACGGTAACAACAAAACACCAGGAAGTCAGTGGATTTAGAGGTGCTGGTAGGCAGATTTTGGCCGCTCGCTTTATGCTAAGCTAAGCCTAACTGGCTGGAGCCTTACATTTAATGGACAAACATGAGTGGTAATGATCATCTGCCTCTCTAAGCGTGTTTCCCAAAATATCAAATGATTTCTATTGGCAGGTTAAATGTTTTAATGTTAAAAAAATCAGCGTCCAGCTGGTTTGAAACGTGAAAACCTCACAGAAAGAAAAAGAGTTCTCTCAGGAAAGAGTTGGCACACATTAAATCTTCTAATTGTGGCATTTGCATTTTATCAGTACTGTCTATTTACAGTGGGCCACAGCTGTGTGGAATGCAGCCAGTTTAGTCTTCATAGATAACAGCATATCACAGGTCTTAGTCAACAGTGATTTGGAACTCTCTCCAAAAAGCAGTGACTCTTGGATCTTCAAATTCATCATTCAGATAAATTTGTCAGAAAGGCCAGTAGGTGAAAATATTCCACTCTTGTTAAGGAGGGAACTCAAGATTTAGGTTCCTGCAGATTTGGCTTTATTCTGTGTTCATGAGACTTTCGTACTGGCATGTTGCCTTGCACAACCATGCACTGGTTTAAGCTCATAGTGCACACAGAGGTTACAGTGTACTGATTTATCCCAGTCAGAATGTGTCTGGTGGGTTGCAGGTTAAAGAAATGAACAAAGTCATTCAGAGAATTTGGGGAAAGGGGTCACTCTTGTTTTCTAGAGAGTGGGGAGGGGAGCTGTCATGTGATTTATGTTTAAATGACTAAGACTGTTTATGTGATGGCGCAAATCCATCAACAGGCTGGAACACACGATAATGAGAGCAACGGGGCTAATTCACAAAGATTATGACCTTGGTATTTCATGTTTCATGTAGTTCTTTACAGTCTCAAATTGGATCTAATTAGTTGATTTCATGCAGAGATCAAAGAATGTTTACACAGCGCATGTTTTACTGTGATTTGCGCTTGTACTGTTTCAAATGAGTTTTTTTTTATCAAATTAACAAGGTTGTGATGATAAATGTGTGCTTTGTGCAGCTGAACCACAGAAAATATGTGACTGGAAGAGCTGAGAGGGAAAAATGTCTTCGTTTGCTGAGCCAGCAGAGGGAAGTGCGAGCTACCTTTGGCCCAGAGAGGAGAAAAATCCCTCTGAGATTCTGTTGCTTTGTCTTATGTGTAACACTGAGAACCAATTAAGTGAATTATGTCTGCTTCCCTGGAGCTCTGACAAGAACACCCAAGGGGAGAGTGAGAGTACGGCTGCTCTCCCACCGGTTCCTGCTTTGAGCAAATTCTCCTCGTCTCCTCATCCTTCACCTAATCCTCTTTATTTCCTGCATCTTCAACGTCACCTTGCTCACCTTTCCCCTGCTGTTGGCACATTGTGGTAAGGAGGTGAGAGGTTTAACAGTCCTGTTACTCCTCTTCCTTTAAAACCTTTCCTTCCCATTTCCTGTACGTCTTCCCAGCACCAAATGGCAGACAAAGTTATAAATTCGAAAGAGTTTGCTGACACCAATGCCATGTCAACTTTATAAGGTGATTTTTGTTAGTGAAGGTATAAAGCAACATTGTGTTACTTTTCTACCATAAAATAACCATAAAATCATTTTGATGCTACACCAATGTGTAATCAGGTGAACAGTGCCTCTTTCACTCGGATTTTAGTGAAACAGAATCTTATTTTATGGAGAAAATATGTCCTAGTTTTCCTACTGATGTCGCTGCTGTTAGCTGATGTTAGCCCAGTTTGTTAGCCGGGCTGCTGGGACTATGAGCTCAGAGCACTGAAAGAGTGTTAGTTGTTTTTACCTTGGCTTGGTGAAATAAAAGGCTGAAAGACAGATGCCGAGCTCAGCTGACTGCTGTTGGACTATTAAGTAATGTTAGCTGGCTGCTATGTCTTGTGAGGTTGCACTTGCTTGATTTTTGGCTGTTAGCAGAGTTGTTGACTCACTAGTTTTTGATCAAGTACAACTGTCCATATCATGAAGTTTTTCTTTCTGCAGCTTCAGCTCCCTCAAGAGCAACCATGCACTTCTTCTACATACCCTGGGGTCCAAATGATGAGTTATTCTGACGTTAATACACCATTACTAACTCTTTCACTACATAGGATCTTAACTTTTAGTCACATGCTCCACTTTCCCTTCTGCTTTTTCCCCCCTCAAAAGTGCCTGACAAGACAAAGAGTCTTACTAACATCAAGGTCTGAGCCACAGGAGGGGCTTGTGTGTTTAACATGCAGCTGTGCATCGCAGGAAAGTTCTTTCCCGGTGAGTTTCACACGGGCGGCGACTCAAACAGCTGTAAACCCATAGACCTCTGATTTATGATTATATATTTGCATAAAGAAATACAGCCCTGTCCTACAAATATGGGCTGCTTCATAACTTCTCTGTGAGCGCAGTGACAATACACTGACCAAGCACTTATACTTCAGTAAACCTATAAAAAGAAAGCTTTGTGGTGATTTAATACATCTTACCTGTACGCTTCAGAGAGGTGCTTTTACTGTTTGGGTTTACGCTGCTCAGAGGCCTGTTGATAAGCCAGTTGGGGAAAGGTTGGCCTGTGACTAATAGCTTCCGTTTTCCTCCCGCCTATCAGAGGCTGTGGTTATCTCTCCAGTGCATTGTGGGGAAGTGCATGTTCAGCCTCCAGCACGTCTCAAAGTGTCTATCAGGCCAACTTTCCTGATGACCTATTGTTTTTTTTAAACGAACGTTTCCTGAGCCAAGTCCAAACTGTCTGCACTCAGTCGCAACATCAAACGCGTAACATCACTTACTTAATGTATATACAGCTGTGTTGATGTACTTACTGTAGATGAGGACTGTAGATAATGCAATGTGGCATATTTGGCGTTAAACCTCTCCTTTTAAACATTATACAGCTAATGTGAAGTTTAATAAATCATCTGAAGAACATACACCAGCTGTACTGAACACAGAGCGATGAGTCTGGAGTTTCATTCTCTGCCTCTGTCTGCACTTACACGATTTGATAAAAAAAAATTGTAAACCATTGAAACCAGGGCAGACAAACAGAGCGTGACCTTTAAAGTATCAACACCATTCAGCCATACCACCTGCAACAGAAGGTCAGTGTGTCTGTGTGCACGCTTACAGCACAGGAACCACAAAAAAACACGACTTTATCCTCAAGTCGTGCTCTGTTTGTGCTATCATAAGTCTGCTGTATTGTCTGGCACAATGATTCTTCCTGCAGAAAAGTCAAATTTCAGACTGTAATGTCTGCAGCCACTCCTGAACTCTCACAGTGTGGCTCTTTTATGGGTCACAGAACACAGTTATGTGTGACAAACATCCCAAAACAAGTTTCTTTTTTTATATGCTATATATTCTTATTAGTACAATATGACATGTAGTAAAAAAGACAGATTAGACAGTCAATGAGAGAATGAGTGAGAGAATATAAAGACAATAATACAAAAGTAATACAAGTTATGAGGTTTATCGTGTGGATTTTGTTGTTGTTTAGGGAGTATATATAATATATGTGACTTATCAATCAATATGAATTATTGGGGCGGGTGGTGGCATAGTGGGTTAAGCGGTCGTCCCGTGTGTAAGAGGCCTCTGGACGGCCATTTACTGCGTGTCATTCCTCCTCTCTCTGCTTCTCTTCTGCTTTAACTTCCTGTACTATCAATAAAGGCATAAAAGGCCAAAAAAAAAGAATTATTATTTGAATAAAACAACAACTGTCTCTATGTACCCTGTGATGAACCCACTGACAGTATAAAGAATGGATGCAATAATCTGTGGCGTTGGCTGTCTGCTTTTTCCACCTCCAGGCTAATCTAAATATTGGCAAAGACGTGGATCATCAGCGAGCTTGACGCCTGGATGCTCAAACATGCCATTAGTAACAGCAGCCACCTGTCAATCAAAGCTGTCTAAACATGTAATAAATAAATAAATAAATAATAAATAAATAAACATGTTTATTTCTGTTGTGGAGTTGGGCATTTTATCATGGGGACTTATGGAGACTGACTTGTTCTGTAGCCAGCCTCAAGTGGACGTTCAAGGAACTGAAGGAGGTTGCTGCTTAGGTGTACCCTGCCTCTCACCAGCTGGGATAGGTTACAGTCCCCCGTGACTCTGATAAGGATTACAGAAAATGGATGGATGGACGGATGGATGGATGGATGGATGGATGGATGGGTGGATGGATGGATGGATTACAATATGGGGTAAGGTTGATTTGCTTTTCATATGTTGACTTACATATGTTGATGCAAATAATAACTTCAAGGAACATATTAGTTACATGTCACATCTTAATGCATAAGCAAATCACTTTAAAGGCTGCATACATTTTACAGTTGCGCTGATCTGATTATGTAATAATTCAGTGCTTGAAGTTGGTTTTTCCCTTACAGAAGTTCCGTTCACGCACTTCATGCTGTGGCCATAAAATAAACCGCTCTGCATGTTACAGAGTCACTGAGTTCTTTCTGAGGGCTGAGCACAAAGAAAGCTTGATGTGAACAAACAGAGATCTACAGTATGTTATTTCCCATCGGGCTGAACACAAACACACATACATTTAAGCAGAGACTTACATGCACACACAAACACACACACACACACACACACACACACACACACACACACTGATTTCTAACATCACCCCATTCCTCACTCCCCAATCACCATCACCCCCTCCAGATTACAGATCACATGTCCCATCACACAGTAGTCACAGGAGGAGGAGCGGATAAGTCCAACACTGTGACGACCTGTTAGCAGATTCAGAGCAGTAAGTGTCAAAATATCCTGACTTTTTATTACCCAGCGAGGCATTTTTTTCTGTCCTTTCTGTTTTTGAACAGACATACACAAGCACTGACACATGGAAAAAAGAGCACATGCATGAAAGCTGTAGTGGGTTGGAGTGCTCTCCAGGGGAAAGCATTGTGTAGGATCTGGTTTGTATGGCCTCACTTTAAAGATTTTTAAAGACATCCTTCCTCTGAGCTTTACAGTCGCTCACCGGGGTCTCACTCTAAGCTTTGACAGGAACTCCTGGTGGGGCGACTTGAAAAACAGCAATTCTTTGTGGTGTCCTCAAAGGCAAAAATGTATTTCCTCATATACAATGCAGAGACTCTTAGAAGTTACAGTTTGAGCTGGCTCTGCACTGTTTGAATACACCAGCTTTGAGGTTGGTACTTGTTCAGTGTTCATCAAGTATTAATGCAACCAAAACCAAAATATGTCTCACACTACTTGGCTTTCTGTCCACATTCTTTAGCTGAGCCTGTGACCTCTGACCTCTCTGTGTGGGAGCCGAAAGAGGAACTTTAAACCTATAAAAGTGTCTCACTTCTGTGTACACTGTGTATTTCCTGGTGTTGTCACTAATTTCTGCAGTGTTTGTCTCAAATTATGCACTTACAAATGATGATCACTAAATTTTACAGCTTCTTCTTCTTCTTTGCCGAATTGCAGCCGTGTGGACCATTCCTATCAACATTTGCCAGCCAAACATATGTAAAACTTACATTAGTATATTGTGCTATTCACATTATTATGGTTTGCCATTTTCACAACACCGTTGGTACCTCCCCTTCCGCTACATAGCCAAAATAGTGACCACTACATAAGTGTACTCAAAATAGTAGGCGTAAGTATGGAAGTACGCAAATTGAAACATAGCGTTAGAATTCATGAATTAATTGCTGCTGATGTGTGATAAATAAAGATGTGCAAAATTAAAAGTAATTGCCCGTTTACAGTTTTGGACTGATTGGTTGAATCCAGAGCTCTAACCTGGGATCTCTGATCCTAAACAGCGTCTCTTCCTGGAATCCCAGGCATGTCTCTCAGGGTGTTTTGGGGGGAGATAGTAGAGCAGCCTGCCTCTGTGCGACCAGATGGGGCACAGCTTGCATTGAGAGGCTCGGAATTAGAGCTCTGCTCTTGAGTATAACTGGATTGCGAGGTTCGGTGGAAAGAAAGCATGTTGCATGGCAACCAAGCCTCCCCTACAGCTCTGTGAGGCCTCAACTGACATAGTTCTGCCCAGCTGTTTTGTTGCCCTTGGAGACTGATCTTGGGTCAGCATAGGTGCCGTATGTCCCGTGGAGAAGGTTAAGGTAAAACTGATGTGTGTTAATACGGAGGTGGATATTTCACAGAAACCTCAGAGAGAGAGAGACAGGGAGATGTATCTGGGTGGGGGTTGATCCCAAGGTCGTCCCCGCCCTTTATCAGAAAAACACAGAGTGGGAGTGGGATTTGTTTTCTACAATTTCCCTGAAACCAGAGTGATTCAGACTCAACAAGCCACGATGAGAAAGCTGACGTGAAGTCCAGACATGTTGCTAGGTTTGTGTGTGTGTGTGTGTGTGTGTCATCATTTTAATGCTGACATCATCAGTTGCATTTTAACTTTTGGGGGCTTTTTGGGGCTGTAAAGGAAGTCTGTTTTTGGACTTTAAAGTCTAATTTGACAAGTCAAATGATTAAGAACAAGCATGAAACCTGTCCAGACAGTTATAGTCTAGAATATTAAACAACTTGTCTTGATTTTGACTCCTTTTCTTAAATCTAAAAACTCAGTAACTCAGTAAAAACTCAATCTGTCTAACTCACCTAATCTTCACATTTCTTCAGATGTTTGAAACATTTTGTCCCTGAGTTTGTTCCTAACTTTCCTGGGCTTTTAGACTTCCTGTGATCCTTGGTTAGGAAAAACCCAAATTCTGTTCTCCCGCTTTACAAGATTAGATTGTTGTGACTGAAAATGTACAGGCCCAGACACTCGACATATCCTTCTCACTCATTGCGCCTCAGGTCAGCATCCCGGAATTAAAGAATCAGTGAGTGACCTTGAAGTCAGTTCCTCCTCAATCCATGCCAAATACACAAATAAATGAAGTACAAGAGTCACATGCGGCATGAGAATTAAAGCTCGTACATAAGTATCTTTAGCCCCGTCGATGCACTTAAACATGAAAGGTGATTGTGTTTGACAGAGTTTAAGTTAAGGACAAGCAGAGGAAGGGTGTCAGCGCCGTAACTCAAGTGGAGCTTTCCAGATGTTATGCAAAGGATGTGAGTTCATTCTTCTACAGTCCAAGACAATCTTTCTAAACACAAAACAGCCCCAGTGTCAACAAGATACCTTTGTCTATCGGGCATGAGAACACACACACAAACACACAAACATAATAAAAGGGACCGTTGTGTGGGAAGTATATAAGTCACTTCAGTCATATAACCTTGTTATTTTTATTATGTTGCATAATTTATACATATGTGTATTTTCTTGTATATGATAACTATTTGTGGAATGTCTCTTGATGCCACTATGTTTGTCTGACAGCTTTAGTTTGTGTACACCTTTGGATACAAAATGAACGAGGAGCTCATAAAATGTGTTCTGTTATAAATGAAACTGCCCTTGTATGTTCACGAATAAAGTGCAGCTTTCAGTCATATCAATGGTCATGAATCAATTAGTTGACTGAATTTGCAGCTAATCTACATAAAAACATTTCATGGCTCCAGCTTCACAAATGTGAAGATTTGCTGCTTTTCTTTTCAATTATTTTGATATATTTTAAATCATTTTATGGATATTGTGATGGTGTCACTTTGGGTTCTGTGTCAGCATTTCTGATTGTTTTCAGAATTGTTACAAACCAAAGAACCAACTTATTATACAACAGTTTAAAATAAGCTCCACCTCAATTAACTACAGCAGTAAAATCCTGCCTTTACATTAATGCATGTGTCATAATAACCTAATGATATAATAAGAGTTACTTATACTTTTGATATTTTAGGTATATTTTCCTGATTTACTCAAGTAGGATTTCCAACGCAGGAGTTTTACTTCACTTACTGTTTTACAGTGTGGCTTTAGTACTTTTACACCCCCATTTTCAAAAAGGTTTGGCATGCTGTGTAAATAGAAACTAAATGTGATGATGTGCAAAACATTGAAAGTCCATATTTATTTTAAGATAGCACAAAGACAAATGTTATGCTTATGCTTATGTAATGCTTATCAAATATTAAACATTTTAATTTTTATTGTTTCCAGGAAATGGTTTGCCAATTTTGAATCTGATGCCAGCAACACATTTAAAAAAAGTGTCATGTTCACCAACATCACTCTGCACTGTGAGGACACTTTGCTGTAATCTTGAAAGTGAAATGTTGTTCCATTTATGCTTAAAGTTGGATTTCAGCTGCTCAACTGTTCACTTCTTTTAACATTTCACAACTTTTCCAGTCTTCTGTTGCCACTGTCCCAAGTCTAAAAACAACATTTCTCAATTTGGAACATCTGATATGTTGTCTTTTTTTAATTCAATATGAGGTTTCTTTTCACATTTCACACATTTTCACACATTTTTTTTACAAACAGGTTTGCACTTCAAATCAAATCAAATCAATTTTATTTGTATGGCCCAAAGTCACAAAGTACATTTGCCTCAGAGGGCTTTACAATCTGTACAGGGAGTGACACCCTCTGTCCTTAGACCCTCGGTTCGAGTGAGGAAAAACTTGCCCACAAAAAACCTTTAACAGGGAAAAAAGGTGGAAGAAACCTCAGGAAGAGCCACAGAGGAGGGATCCCTCTCCCAGGACGGACAGACGTGCAATGGATGTCACGTGTACAGGACAAATCAACACAACCATATTGTACAATTAAAATGACTTGAGTAAAGGATCGGAATACTCCACCACTCTTGACATTACAAGAAACGTCCTAACTGGAGGACGACAACACTAAACGTCACAGCTCCAGTTCATTCTTTGTTTTTCCGTCCTTCACTGCCGGTTAATTCTCAGCAGGCTTCTCACTATCATTCTCCTTCCTGAACAGTTTCCTAATTTGCTCTCTGTTGATGTAAGGTTTGCCTCCTACGACTGTGGGCAAGAGACGAAAGATCCCGACCTTTCCTCTCCAGTGGAATACCTCCCTTTCAATCCTGTTTGGCCCCAGGCTAATAGAGTGTTATTTCAGATGGTGTGCCTCATACACACTGTTAATGTTTATGCTTGTATGTTCTTTATACTGTCCAGCTCCTACCTTCTGAAAAAATGCTGAGATCTACTTGCAGAATGACTTTAATATTTTGTCCAATAGTTAATAAGTTGCCAGCTCTATTATGAATCATTAAAAACATCAATAAGCATCAAATTAAGATGTCTGAGATAAAACAGGGAGGTGGAGATCTGCCTCACTCCCTGCAGTCATCCAAACAAAGTGATGGAGATGCCTGCAGATCACAAGCACTGCACCTGTAAGTCAATCCGGAGCAGATGTGATCTTTTCTCTCTCTCTGGCTGTGAGAAAATGATCCTTTCAGAGTACATCTATCATGCACACAGAGAATATCCAGTGTTTTGAACACACGTTAAGAGAAGACTAGAGCAGGATGGACTGCAGAGCATTCACAGCATATATGCAGCAGCATGGCTTTACTTTTATAGTCAACAGTTAAACAGTACTAACCAGCATGTTTTATCAAAGTAGTATCAAATGCCATCATACTGGTGAAAAGTAATATCTATGTCTATGTCTATCTATATCCATGTTGACATTCATCACATTCAAGTCATAGATTTTCACACATTTGGTGAGTTTGTGGCACACAGTGAACGCAACACATTAAAGCACAAGTTCATTTAGGTAAATACATCTCATGAGCACAATATACTAAAATAATGTCAATGTTAGAACTAGATTTGATGCAGTGCCTCTCTCCAGATAGGGCATTACTTTACTTTTAGTGTTACATATAGTCAACTTTGTCCAGTTGGCTTGATTCAATGGCAAGTTGCTTCTTCTTTACTGGATTGGAATGAGTTAAGTGTTAAGCGCGTAAAGGAAATTGCAGCTCTTCTAACTGACTCAGTGAAATTTCTTAGAGGCATTAAAAACGTGGCCAATGACACACTAATACAACCCTGCACTGGTGACCTTTCCTTACTGCCCACTGTGATATCCTTACCCACTTGGCATCTCCCCAAAAGTTTAAATACTGTATCCTCGACTACTGCCGGCACCATTGTCCACGCAGAAGGGAACGAGACTGTGGGCCCACCTGTTTTTGCTGTTTTGGCTATTAGGTCCAATCAGTGACATCCGTACTCACTTTCCTGTCATGGGAAAGTGGTCGTTGCCTCTGGAACAATCCCCCAGACAGACAGAACCTTGACCAGTGGCCAAAGGGTAGGATGCTGTTTTTATTTTTTATTTTTCAGTTTCTCAGTGTGCGTACAGCTGCCAGCACATGTGCAATGGGAAATGTTCGACCACCCAAAAAGGAAGAAGGGATACATTTCCTCACTGACCTCCCTGCATGATGCTTTTAATGCTGCTAAAAAAGTTCACATTCCTCAAGGAGTCCCTGCCAACACACATCGTACATCATCAGAGTTTACTTCTTGACCTTTAAAATAGGGAATATGCTTTTGCTTTTGCCCTCTGACCAAAATAAGGAAGCGTGAAAGGACTGTGCAAGCCAAAGAAGCTGGAAAAAGTGATTGCATGTGGAATGATTACAGTAATATTCACTAAGTGTGGGAATAAACCGTTAAAGTCAGGAAATCAGCCAGTCAGATTACGGTATGTTCCAATTAGACCACTGTGTGTACAGCATTCCTCACCATTCTCTAATTGATTGAACACTTTCAATGTTGTAATTCAATTGAAACAACTACCACCACTTGACATCCAATAAACTCACAGAAGAAAAAAAAAACATTTTGACAAATTCTCATTTTTATTCAAATCACCACAACAATTCCAAATGAAACCAAATGTATCATGTTGGAGAACAGAGGCACAGAAATTTCATTCTGGCAACACAGTGAAGATAAAGAATAGAAGGAGTAGAACACGCTGTTACTTTTGGTTTTTACGCTCATTGAACTGAGCCTGTCATCCTGCGACGCGTCCCACAGGAGGGCTGAAGGGACCCCATCATGCCTCCTTGACGTACGTCCTCACTGCGACCACGTCTCCCATTCTGCATTTCTGTGGGAAGACGGAGATAGTAAATTCCTGCAGACATCATGCAGAGGTCATTCTTACATAACTGCAGAGTATTTCAACAGTTAACCTCTCTGGACTGTCTGTGTTTAGTGACTTCATCCTTTATGTGATACATACTCATGCATATTAGGGGATACATTGGGGTTTTGATGTTATAGTACGTTTCCCCTTGTTTCACAAGAGATTAGGATTCAGACCAGTGGTGGGACTAAATAATACATTTGCACTAGCAGCATATTTATTGCAATTTAATCATCAAATAAACATGAAAAGAGGATGTGACTTTAAAAAAAAGTGGTAAAAAGGCAAGGATGCTAATGTGGAGTGATGAGGGACTTCTGCACAAATCAAATTTAAAAGTGACAGAGGCAGTTGCTAGGTTACTACAAAGTTTTGTTTCCTAGAAAAGAAAAAGTCAAACAAAGATGCTTACCGCTACCAGTTTCCCATCTGCGATCTCCCTCTCGATATTCGTCTCTTTGCCGTCCCAGCTCTGTTTCTGCACAAGTTTACCGTTTTCCAGAGACACCACGCTCTGCAGGGGCAACACAACAGGCACAAGCCGTTAACGTCCCGCACAAAAACACCCCCAGGATGTCATTTATTTACGTGTTTTATTTTATTTTATCTAGACCACACTAACCGTGGTCTTCCTGTCATCTGCGGTCGTCTCTTCGAACGGCTCGTTGAGCTTGAACTTGATTTCAGTAGTTTTGAAGGTGCTCTGAGACTTCATGGATACAGTCCCCTGCTCGTCCATGGTCACTATCAAGTTGGGTTTGGTCCGATTGCCCACCTGCCGGGTCGCAAATCCCACACCTGCAGGGCGGGAGGGTAAGATCACCAAAATGCATGAATTATAACACCATTTAATGTGTAATTAATGCATTTAATGAATCAAATAATCATTATTTCTATCAGATAACTTCAAATCAAGGCAGATCACCCCTATAACACAGTATATCCAACATGCAATCAGTCAGTCAATCAGTCTCGATGTTCATTTTTAAAAAGTCAGCATCAACTGGAGTAAATTCACAATTAGCACTAATAAGGTCATGATAATGAACTCTCGGTCCTACCAATAGCTCTCATGTAGTCATCAAAGTTATCGCTGGTGACCATCTTCCACGTGCCAACAAACTTATCAACCATGTTTGCAGTTTGTGATGTGATATCCTCAACAACGAGCAGTGTCCTCACTCCGGATTCAACTCTCCTTTACTGTGGGAACAGACTCCTATTTAAAGGGCCAGACGGACATCCACAGAGGCAGGACGAACCAATCACAGCCCGCTGCGACACATTAAAATCCCGCCCCTGTGGCTCCTAGCATCTGTAACTAAACATTTACTCGTGCAGAATGCTGTGACATCTTCATGTTTTTATTGTTTATGCTCTGACATAAATGGATATCTGCCAGCTCTCTGTATTATAAAATATCAGCATGTTGCCATTTTAACAAAGGCAAACAATGTTAGCATGCAGCAACAACATATCCCATCAGCCTTAAGCCAGTGGTACACTGTCAAAGCCTCATGGGAGATGTAGTAGTGGGGTGAATGCTAACTATTAATACATTTTATTATTTTAAAAAAATGCCTGGGGCTATGAATGGCTGCCAATGGCTTTATTAATTATTAATATACATTTTAAATGATGCTTATCGATCAGTTATAAGATATTAAACACATTTGGGTTGCCAGGTTGGGGAAAATCCCTTTTGGACTTATTTCTACACATGGGCTGCAGACACTGGAGTCATATATTAACTTATTATCATTTGCAACTGCAGGCACAGACAAACTATTTATTCCCAGGTTAATGATTTATTAAATAATAAATAATATTGCAGACTTAATGGCTTGTTAGAAAGTGAAAAAAAAAACCATTAGAATTTAACAATGGATTAGTAACATTTATAACTATTCATGTACAATTATTAATGGCTTGGAAGTGATCTATAAGACACAAATCAATTATTAACTAATTAAGCTATTAGTTACATCTTAGAAAACATTTCACAGAGGCTGATTCACGAGGCTGTGTTCAAATGATTTAGCTCGGAATTAGCATCCATGAAGAAAACCATTAAGTTTACAGTTGCTAATGGAGCAGAGGGTAGCTAACGGAGAGGATAGGATTTCCGTTATCTCTGACTGGGTGAAAGGTTTTTTCTCTTTTCACTGAGGCTGCATCTGAAACTCTGTGCCAAATTACATTTAAGCCTGCTGTGTCAAAGGTTGGAGCTTGCATAATGTTCTCTCAAATGCTGGAATGGTCTCTTTTATCAGGAAAATAGCACATTATGCAAGGGCACGCCATGACCTACCTACTGATCACAACATGTTTTTAGCAGCTGAAGCATTTCAATTGATGTTTTTAATACAGATGAAATAAGCAAAGCTGATGGGGCTGATGTTAAAACTATTTATAACAAGAGTGCAATGCTTTTTCAGTGTGACAGTAAAGCCCATGTTGATGCAGAGAACATTAAATTAAATAGTGGACATATTAGGAACGTGATTGAAGAGGACTCAATATGTGCCTGACATCACATCATAAACACAGCAGAGCAGAGGTCACTTCACACCAGAACCAACACATAGAAATGAAATACTTTATTATAAACATCCAAGGACATACTCATACATACAGACATTCAGCAGCACATTTAACACGAGCATCATTATTTCTGTGCTGCAGCCTGTGGATCCTTCGCCGTGCACCGTGACTGAAATGTGCTCAGCATCTCGCTGCTGGTCAAATTTGCCCCCTTCAACACCAGCTTCTCTCCGTCTACTGCAGTGTGAAGGACAAAGACACAATGGGATGACTCATAAAGCCACAATGACTGACTTTCTGTGTGTGGAGCGCAAGGAGGGAAGAGGTGAAAAGTTTACTCTGAGCAATAATCAAGTAACGCACAATAGACAACATCCGCATAATTCTCTGCTGAACTATAGCAGACTTTTTGACTTTTGGTATAGTTGACTCACTGCATGTGATTGAGTGTCATGTCATAACAACTACACAGAATTCCAGAGACTGGGTCAAACAGTCTTGAGTTGAGTATAGTAGGTGTGGTGACAAGTGACATTCACAAATACACCCAAAAGTACACCACAGTGGTTTCACTGGGTCAAGGTTTTTGTTTTGTTTTTATTTTTTTAACATATAGATCACCTCTTGACATGAACATCTCTTATGGGACTATTCACAGAGAACCCATTGCTCTGTAGTTTCTTCGTGCTACTTAAAGACAGTCAATTAAAAGCAAATAGTCAACCCACAGCAAATATGAGGACTTTAATATATCAAAATATAACTGAAGTGTTCTCTGAAAGTTTTAGTATTAGAGTTTTTGTATTATAATTTTCTAACCCTTTGTCATCATTCTGTCATTGTCTCTCTGTCTCTTATCCAAAATGTGTTCACGGTTTCTTTAATATCATCCTTTCTGCAAACAAACAGCATAAGCTGACTTCACACTGCCCCTTAAAGTCTCACTGTTACATATCTGACTGTGGTCAGGTTTATACTTACAGTAAGTAACATCTACTACAGGCTCAGATTTGTCGTGTTTTACCACGGCTACCACCTCGCAGTTCATGTTGGTGGCTCTGACCTTCTCTGAGCCCACCATGGCCAGGAACTCCCTGTGAGGCAAGAAGAGAACGTCACAGATTTACCAGAGAAACAGATGTGAATAGTTTGTTCTCATACTGCATTACAGATTACATAGTAGAATGGTTGCTCACACATGGTGCTTACATTATGTGTCATACAACACTAAAAGCATTTATATCACGAGGTTAAAGAACCTACACACACATGCTCCACAGGCACGGGTGTTTTAGTTCTGAGGACTGTGGGTGGGTGAGGTTAATTATTTTTGGTTAATGAAGTTTGTATGTAAGTGTGTAATTAATCTGAGCAGTCCAATTAGAATGAAGTGAAAACATCTGTGTGTGTGTGCAGGATTAACTCTAACAGGAGCATTTAAAACAGCAGCCATATCTACATGAAATAACAGATAAACACAGGTGTTATCCATAATACTGATTAAGGTTCCGTTCCATTCAGGTCACACAGAATCAGGGAGCTGCTGTGGTGCATGTTGTGCTCACTGGAAAATCTCTGCTGCACTAAATGGAACTGAACCTTAATTAGTATCATTGGAAACACCTGTGTTGACCCTGCTACTAACTATTTCAGACCAAACATTGAAGACTACAGTTCACATAAACCATGTCACATACTGCTTGAACTCTGCAATAAACAAATGTTTTTTTAGATTAAAACATATTTATATATTGACTCATGTATATATGCACATTTATTTCTATATTTCATTATTGTAGGGCTATTTACACAGCCATATTTATTCATTTCAGTGGCATATTTAGATATTTATTGTTCCATATATAGGTCAGTATGCCTTTTCCCTCAGCAGTATAGTAGTATAGCAGGGATGAATACAACATGTACAAATATGTAAAGAAAATAAATAAGAGAAGGTCTGTGTCGTAGATATATAATGTTAGACAATAACAAGTTATTACCTCATAAATACAGCCTTTAGACAGACGACACAGCTCGCTGACCTGCTCAGTCGTTACCGGTCGCCTCTATCCACCGTCAGGTCACACACACACACAGCGACTTCCCGACAAAACAACACATTAAACACACACACACACACACTGACTTCTTACCGTGTGGACCGGACATTAGACTCAAAGGGACAGAACTGCACAGCGATTCTCTTCACAGCCTTCAACACCACGGTCGCCTTTCTGGAAGCCGCCATGTTTTTTCTGATGTTGTGACCTCCGGGTTGTGACGGAGACGTGTGCCGCCGGAGTGAGCCGCTAGAGGGGGGAAGATGATAAAGAACTCTCGGTGTTGGCTCAAACAGCCAAATGGATGGAAGTGAAGCACAGAATATAACTATGTAATATAACTATGTAATATAGGAATAAAAACACAAAATACAACACTAATACAGGCATGGAGACTAACATTATAACAGACGTACTACTATAAAGAATAATAGAGACTACAATAGCAGAAAACAAAGATTAAGAACAAAAAAAGGAAGAGAAAGTATGTATGCTATTCAAACCCATCATCTCACTGTTCACAGATCTGCTTTATTTAAGCCACTGGTTCTCAACCTGTGGTGCAGGCCACTGCAGGTGGGGTGTGGGTGCCCAGGGGAGCAATATGGAGTGATACTAAGATGAATGACTATGATTAATGCAAGGAAAATAACCACACAAAAGTTTATATCAATGCTATCATGCTGACCTTTTTATCAATAAAGCTATTTCACCCATATCTAACCTGGATCCCTTTTTATTGATTGCCTGCCCGATCATTGTTAATGATTGATAGACAGAGACAGAGAGACACGGCAGAAAAAGTTTGAGAACCACTGGTTTAAGCCATTTAGTATTGAAAACTTTAAAATAATCTATCATCCATCCATTTTCCACAACCGTGTTATCAGGGCCCCAGGGGGCTGGAGCTGATCCTAGCTGATATTGGCTGATAAGCAGGGTACACCCTGGACAAGCTGCCTTTTCATCACAGGACCGCTTTGAAATCAGTGAATGTTTTTATTTCGTATTACATATCTGTGGGCCTTTAAATGAAAAAAAAGAGGACTGACCAAACGTCTCCATTAACTGCTATCATAGTGGCTCCTTTGCTATGTATTATGCAATACGGCCACTTTATTGGCTTCTGACACAATATTACCCAATAAACTATATTTTTATATTTTATCCTCTGCTACTTGCTTTTCTCATTTATATGTGAACCTTTATACCTGTATAGTGACATTAAGTTGTAGGCAGGGATCATGGAATTGTGTTTTTCTTATGAATTAATTTTTTTATAATTTTTTTTAGAAACCTTATTAATCACGTTGAATGTGAAATTAAATTAAATCTATGTATGGAACCCATCCAGGCTGGCATCTGTTGGATCACACACTTGAATTGACAGATGCCAGATTCACTGGAGCGGTGGGCATCAACTCACTGTGCCTGGGAAGCAGATCTTGGGGGGAGGAGGTGCCTTGCTCAATGGCACCTCGGCTGTGGCAGTCTTTTTTGAGCAGTGAGGATCGAACTACAACCTTGGGGTTATTGGACGACCCACTTGAAACCCTTGGAAACGG
Organism: Larimichthys crocea; assembly: GCF_000972845.2. Classification (NCBI taxonomy): domain Eukaryota; kingdom Metazoa; phylum Chordata; class Actinopteri; family Sciaenidae; genus Larimichthys; species Larimichthys crocea. Next base: position 44,211,837 of record NC_040023.1, on the reverse strand, counting down.
TTGATTTGCATCATCTATCTGCTCTTCGAGAGTTGTTGTACTAACATTTGTGAGGCAAGGTGTGAAATCTGTTGCCTGCAATGCATTATGTGTAAAAGCATGTTGGAAATGTATGTATTTCCAATATGGGGTCTAGAGAAGGTGTTGTCTGTAGTGAGAGCTGCTGCTTTTGGGTTGTTGAGTAGACAGGTGTCACATTCCTGCTCTCTCCTATACTGTCAGGTGTAAGCACACAGTGATAGTTTAATATCAGCACTAGTAGTTATATTAACAGCCTTTATATAAAAATGCAACACAGTCAGAGGCATATAAACAGCAACATCTCATTCACAATGACATGACGAAACTCATTAAAGCAAACTCAAGGCAAACCGATTGCGACACCTTCCTGTAATCATCTGACAAACAATGTCATAGAGCTGAATTAGGTTAGGGAAGGGATGAGCAGGGGGGGGGGGGGGGGGGGGGGGGGGGGGGGGGGGGGTCTGTCAGGCACTAAGTCAATAAAGGAGGTGCTGCTCTCCAAATAGACAATCACACAGACACATCTCATAATCAAATAGAAGAGGAGGGGAGATGGTCCCCGGCTAACTGCTGCTTCCTGCACTCAGCAGATGAAGAAAGGTCAAAAGCCTGTCAAGGTATACAAACATGTCAGAAATGGAAGTGCATTTGAATTTTGTTTGCGTTGGCACTTCAGTCAAATGTAATCAAGGCATGAATTGATTCTGTGAGATAAGTAAGTGTCTGTTTAATGGAGGAGCATGCAGCATCAAATCACACCAAAACTTGCTGCAAAGGGAAGCTTGTCAAATTTGATTCCCACAGTGGAGAGTATAAACATGTGTGTATGTGTGTGCATCTATATATTTAGTTTTAGTGATCAGATATTTCTCTCTCTCGTGAATTGACTTGTTTTTGAAAGGTCTTCTAAAAAGAGAGAGAAAACTTACTTCACACCTCGTCTACCCATTTTGTAAAAGCTTGCATTTGCACTTCCCTTTTGCCTCTGGTCACTATAGCTGTGTATTTATAGCCATCCTCTTTTTCAGGGCGTGTGAAGAACAAACGTGTTATTCTCAGATCAGCACAACCGAGCTCGTACAATTTATCCTAACTTCAACATGCCTCAAGTCTCTTTCCTGAACGGGGTGACAATCCGACCAAGCCTATGACGGGTTGGACAGTGCAGGCACGGGGGGCTCTAAATTTAGATATACCGCTACTCAGAGGCAGAAGCATTTCCTATACACACCCCACGCCCACACCAACACACACACACAGATACTTACTGAGTAGTTAAACTGTAAGACCAGCAATGAGAAAGCAGGGAAGAGGGAGCTCAAAAACAATGAATGCTCAAGGGGACTGTTGACCTCAAAGAAAACAGAGGTATTGTCTCGGTGCAGGATTTCATCTATCAAGTTCACTGCCAGAGCACAATAATATGTTATGAAATCATTTTATTATGAAACCATCTTTTAAGGAAACACCAGTGTTTAGGATGTTCTGCTTGAGTCCTAATCTAATTAGAAACGCTGAGCTGCTCTTCAGTGAACGCATTGGGAAGGAGTGTAATAATGTACGTCAGAACACTCAAACACAAGAGGTTTCTTGGGAAATACCAGGCCATTTACTGTTGGAGGAAAGGTATTTTCCCCTGGAGAATAATACACAGTGTGCAAGGAAACACTTTGGTAGCACTGTATTCATTACACTGGTCACTATTCATGTTCTGTGTCCCAGAGGAACTCCCAGAAGTCCTCATGGTGTCCCCCGGGAGTGTGATGAACATAAATTCACAGTATCACTGACTAAGACTGACGGGAATAGAACAAAAGTGCAGTTTAACTTGTCTCACTTGTTTTATGACTCTGTTTATAAGTGGAATATAAGTAAACATGTTATTCATAAATTGTGGAATCATAAAAAAAAAAAATCTGTTCTGTCTCAGTAAACAACGAGCCTCAGCGATGTTTTAACTTTTTTTTTTAGAGAGATTCATGAGATGTTTTTATAGTTATTATACAGTACAGTATACTAACATTAGTGAGAAAATTGATTCAGTCATGTCCATTTTATTACTGTAACATACTGTAGCCTCAAAATTCTGCTTTAACATCTTTGTTATTACTATACTTTTGATATTATTCTTACATTCAACATTTTATACTTTCATATTGTTATCTGCTGATGTAGTGAACATTATGTGTTTCTTACAGTCATTCATTGTCTTTGTATTTTGTCAAATGGTTCTTTATTTATTATTAGTTTAGGATTCTTATTATTTTTATGCCCCTTTCTTCTCTCTTATCATTTCCCCAAGTTGAGGTAAAGAGAGGTTTATTGAATAAGCCTCCTGTCACATCTCTTTCATTTCTTGTATCTGGTTTAGGCTGTGTTACATGTGTACAAATAAAAGAAACGTATAACTAAACTAAACAATTCACTTACACTTAATATTCATACATCTCCAATACGGATGTCATGATATCAGGTTTTCACTACACAATCATAATGGCCAGAGGAATTCACGATAATGACATTCTGGTGATATTTATGGAAAAACTTTAATTTAATTTACACTCAGCTGTAACACTGGTGACCACTGTTGCCAAGGCGCCATCGGCTAAAGAAAAGAAATGTTCATGATTTAGGAGGTGCTGGGATATTCTCACAGTGTCATCATGCGTGAATATTAATTAATTTCATTAAATATCACAATTATTGTCAATATCAATAGGATATATTGCGACACACATAATATCCAAATACATCCAATATATACTGTTTTTCAATATAAGTTTACTAAAATGTATACTAAATTATGTGTTTCACCGCAAGGGCCAGTGAATGAGCCTCCCCCACATATTCTATATTTCTATCAGACTGCATTAGAAATAACAAGTCAGCTTTCCCATCATTCCTGACCTCTCTCACACTACTAAAAGTTGAATTAAAAACATTTTTCATAAGCCGACCAGCCTGAACTACATTTCCCATGAAGCAATGGTAAGCTCTCGGGCACGCCTCCTCCTCCTCCTCCTCCTCCTCCCCTGCGCAGCAGCGTCCTGCCTGCCTGGCGGAGCTCCGAGCGGAGCAGACGAGATGAGCAGCACCGCGTCTCACACACACGTCCAGAAAATGTGCGCAGGCTGAAGGAGAAGGAGTCTCACCGCTCTCCGTATCCTCCGCAAACACACACATCACTGTCACACGCTTTAACGGAGCTCCGGGAACCTTCAGACAGACTATAAAGACGAAACAGAAGCCGACCACTTTGTGCCGAAAGCAGCCGCCGAATGCTCGTTTTTTACGGATAGTCTTCTCTCTGTGGTAAGAGGAGCTCGTTTCATATCTTCATATGTGAGGGTAAAAGTTTAATGCTGTTCATTATGCTGCACCTGGCGGAGGATATATACACACATATATATATATATGTGTGTGTGTGTGTGTGTGTGTGTGTGTGTGGAGGGTCGCATCGGGAAAGTTCCCTGACAGAGGAGAGGAGTTGTGACTGCGGCAGCCTCAGTGGTCGCAGGGAAAGCCAAATGTGAGAAGCGGTGACAGCCGGAACAGAGACTTGTTGCCTTTTACCATCAACATGTCTCGTTTCCTGTTCATATTAAACAGTGACAGACACGAATATCTGTCTGTATGTCCCCCTGTCTGTATGTCCTCCTGTCTGTATGTCCTCCTGTCTGTCTGTCCTCCTGTCTGTCTGCTCTCGGTGAAGTCTGCTGTCAGTCTGGGCTGCTGCTGCATCAGGTTCATTTCTAATTCTGCCTAAAATAAATCTGGTGACAAGCCTTAATATCCAGTTATTTAAATCTGAGGTCTGAGGTCAAAATATGAATGCTTTCCTATAAATACACATATGTGGTTATGTGTGTTCACCTCATGTATGGGAAAATATGTTTACCTCGTTAAAGCGAGATAAGCCTGTGCTTGTTACGCAAATCAACTTCTCCTAGTGAAAGACTGGTTTAGGCACACATAGATTAACACTGTCCACACTGACTGCACAGCCGTGCATCTTTTTCCTTGAATGCATGCACACATGAACACACCATGTGTGATGCATGATGAAGCACACACACACACACACACACAGTGCTCGACACACACCTTCCTCTGTAATTGTAAATAAGAATTTCATCTCTGCTGACCTGCCAAATAAATAAACACTTCTTTTCACACTCTGTCAGTTCTCCTTGAGTTCTCCCATTCCCCCCTTAACTCTCTCTCTCACACACACATGAACACACACAGCCAAATGCCACCAGTAGACCCCCTCTCCTCTCCTCTCCTCTCCTCTCCTCTCCTCTCCTCCCCCTCTCTCACCCCTCAGTCTGTGCTGATGTTGAATAGGCGCTGTTGGCAGGCCTTCTTCCCTGCAGCAGACTGCCTTTCACAGAAGTTGACATTCACTTCAGCAAACACAATTTGCACTTTGTCTCGGCTTCCCTTTGCCTTCACTGAACTTCCTTGTGTTGTGTGCTTAAACATTAATGAATTTGGTATTTCTCTGACATCCTTTTGATAGGAGCGTGGTAAATAAATACCCGCCGCTCTGCAGAAACTGGCAGCAGGTCGTGGTGTGAATCCTAAATCGGTAATGGAGCTTGAGGTCTCGCACAAAGATCCACACTCTGTGTTTGAGTAAACACAGAAAGAAAATCATTTGAATGATGCCACAAACTCCCAAGTCGCATCTTTGTTTTCACGTCATCGTATTGTGTTTGGAAGAAAGTAGCTGGCAGGCTTATAACACACACACATATCGGTGTCAGTGCTGGATGTCAGTGTTTGAGTAAGTCTCTGTCACTCTCTCAGCAGACAGTGTGTGTGTGTGTGTGTGGCAGTAAATGTGAGAGGACAGCAGCATGGCAGATGCTTTGTGACCGTTTGAACTTCAGAGTATTCGCAGCACGCTGGTATTTAGGTATTTAGATGGAGACAAGGTCAGGTATGTGCAGCTGCTACACATAAGAATGGAGATAAGTGCAGAGTTTAACGAAGCGGACCAACAGGTCCAAAGAGAGTTTGTTTTTTTGGTTGATGGGTCTTTCACACCCGGAAATCGAATGGCTCGCACCTCCCCAGACAGGTTTACATGTTTTTATGGTCGTTCTGTTACGAAGTTTAATCCCTGTTTATTAATGTTACGTGTTGTCCAGTGGGATAGGTGTCATCTCCCATGGTTCCTCTGCAGACACTTTATCTTAAAGGAACAGTTCAACATCTGTGATAGATAGAGAGATAGATAGATGGATGGATGGATCGATGGATAGATACTTTATTGATTCTGAAAGAAATTCAAGCATCCAGTAGCAGCATACTGTAAACACACAATTAATCCTCTAATTGAATGGACTCATGGAACTGTATAGACTTTTGGCAGCTGGAGCCAGCATCCCGTTAGCTTAGCTTAGCATAAAGACCAGAAATAGGTGTGGGTGCGCTCGCCCTGGTTCTGTCTAAAAGTTAAAAATAAATGCCTACCAGCTCCTTTAACACGCTCTGATTGACACATTGTATTGTGTTTATTTAATACATGCAACACTCGTGAGCATGAATGCAACATTTTTACAAGTTGTGACAGGAAGTCACTGCTCCTGGCCAACAAAGAGTCCGGCGTATAAGGGGAACATATGACGTTTATCTTTTTGCACTTCAGTTTTTGTACAGCTTAGACAGAAGTTCTGTGTTAATGAACGAGTTTCACGGGCAGATAAAGCCAGGCCAGCTGTTTCCACCTGTTCTCAGGCTTTATGCTAAGCTAATAACTGTGTCCTGGCTTCACTTTGGTTTTGAACCGACAGATTTGGGTGTGGTAGAAAACAAGAAGGCACATAAGTATTGAAAACCGATCATTTAAGTGTTTGTCAGTTGCTTCCTTTAAGTATTTCACAACAGCAACTATTCACACCTACCTTTTTTAAAACCTCAGCATGCCTGTTCAATCCCTCAGGTTGGTTTTTGAGTCATAGCATCTTGTGGTTAACACACTTTGTAGAATGCAACTTGCATGACCTGAACTGTCCCCTGTTCAGGATGCTGAACAGCTGCCTGTAGTTCAGCGCTCATTAAAACTGCACCTAATGTGTCCGGACTGATGGAGAACACAGTGATGCTGCTATACCGGGCCTGGAGGTCTTGACTCTGAACGGGAGGGCATAATCACACACTGTCTGACCGCTGTGAAAGACTTTCATCATAGGCTGTCAAGATGTGGTTTAGTAGACTACACACATTTCACACTCGCTTAGGCTTCAACAAGCAAAGAACCCCCATCCCCATCATTGGTAGGCAAACAGTGGAGTGTTTGGCTCTTGCACCCCAGGTTTTGCAATTACCCCGCACGCCCTGTTTGACACCCCTGTCTATCTGAGACAAACACCTCGGGGGCATTAGAGGATTGGAGGCGTGTGTTGCTTCGACTACCAAAGACTTTTTGTTAAATGTCAAGCTCATGTGCAGTTTTTGGGAATTGTTTTTCTCTCATTGATTTGCAGTGAAATAGAGGAGCTAGATGTAATTTTCTCTTTAGATGCAGTTCATGCTGTGTTGGTCAAAAGGGGTTTTTCTTTCTTACAGGTTTGAATTAGAATTTTTCTGTTCTCATTATGTTCGAGTTGGCCTCTCCTCTGTCTCATCTTATTACTGTACACAGCTGATGTTGTTTTTATTTTTAGTAAAGGTGTGGGTTCTCACGCTACATGCATGAGGTCTCACTAATAAAGGGGAACTATGGTCACCCAGATGACACACTGTGGGTGCAAAGTGCTTCTGTAGGCTAATATTTATAACTGCAAACTGTTGAAGAAACACCCTTTGTGTGTGTCTGTGCAGCTGTTATGAGCATTAGCATCACATATAGAAGGTTCATGGTTAGGTGGCTTTAAGTCTCCATTCCCATTGCATGAAGCCAACACTGTACATTCAAAGTGATTTGAATTTAAGGCCTCGCCGAGCTGCAGGGCAGCACGTCTGTGGTAAATATTTTTGTGTGATTTAAGGGTTTAATCATCATTAGTCAGATTCAGCCCTGCAGTGGCGCTCTTTTATCTTTCAATCAGGACATTTGCAATGTGAAGTCTGTCATTTGAGGATGGAGAAATTATGGTTGTACATATTCACTCCAATCTGAATCAGGGTACAGCTTGTCTCTTCGGCTCGTAAAGATTAGATGGTCCAGAGTGACAAATGGGACAGAGGAACATGGATTCAGTCAGAGAGTGAGGTAAAGGATTGAGCAAGGGGAATAAAAAGCAATTAACAGAGGGTCTGACAGGAGAGGAGAATAAAAAACGAGACGACAATTCTAATAATAAAAAGAGGATATCGATCTACAGTGCATCAGCCGGTGGTGCTCCTCTCCATCTCCTCAACGCTATTGACCCTTGCACAATTGATTTTTCATAGATTTTTGTTCTGTACAGTATAAAGGGCACTTGTTATGCTTTTTGAAATCCCATTTGTGGTAGTTGTTAGAGCCTCTTCTTCTTCTAAAGGGACGCAAGTCTTCAAAGGAGTTTATGGACGTTCAGCTGGTTCAGCGAGGATGGATGGATGGATGGAAAATGTCTGTTTCACACAACTGTACAATGAGGAAATGCTCCACCTAACAGCTTATTCAAAAGAACGGGAACTCCCTAAAGTTGGGCTGAGCTAAAATGTTACATCAGTTGATGGATGATAAATCGAAAGCGCTCAATCATTACACACTTTTAATGGCTTCATCACTCTTGATGGTTTGCACTGTCAGGTCAGATTCCTTTTATTACTCTGTTCTCTGTCTGCGATTGCAGCACATAAAAAAGTGATGCGCCTTTAAAAAAAAAAAAGCCATATGCTTGTTGCATCATTTTTTTTCAACCACACATTGAAGTGTGAAAGTGTTTACATGCTTTACCTCTAAAAGCAAGAGGCAGCACCTTTGAGGCAACAAACAGCTGAGCTCATTACGAAACCATACCAAGCTCAGGAATGCCAAATATCACGTGTGTGTGTCTACGTCTTCGTAAGCGACATGTCACACATTGTTAAAGCCAGACTTGTTTGTCTTGACGTACAGTAGTTGGATTCCTGCCTGATCCTGCCCAGAAACACTCACACACACACACACACACACACACACACACACACACACACTTAGCAGCCAAAATACACAGTGCTAACAGCATACACCCACAGGTTACTCACACACACACACACAAACACACTCGCATAACTTAGATACAGTCTATCCAAACTCAAACTCAAAGTTCAAACACACTCACCTGAACATCAGTTTCCCCTCACACACTCCATGTTTGCTTCTTTCATGCATTCACACTGTTATCAACTCGAGGTGGACCTTAGCAATTTTCTCAAGGATAACAGGTTGTTTGAGCGTTTGTGTCGGACGGTTCTGCAGCTCTGTGTTTGTGTTCAGACTCTATCTGGGCTACAGTGCAGGAACAGACCTCAGCTCTGTCCTGCTGCGTGACAGAGCGACAGAGCGAGAGAGAGAGACAGACAGCGAGGGTTTGTGGGAGAGTGTGGCGTGTTCAAGGCGAGTAAACACTGCGGATGCGATTAACTTGGATCGCCTTGCGGAAGCTCTGATGGGAAATCAGAGTCCCTCTTCCCTGGGGTTGTGGGTAACACAAGTCGTTATGCATTCACCTCCCTGATGTTAGAAACTACTTCGAGAGTGGACGTGGAATTCGTTATATTCTGGTGTCTATTCAGAGCTTTTAACTGGATCGCATGGTCTTCATCAGTGAATACAGTCTGCTCACTACTATTCCCGAGCTCAAGACTGACTGTAATGCTTAAATGGATAGTTTCTTTGGGAGTCTGATGAGAAGATTGATACCACTCTTGCATGTGTGTGCTAAATATGAAGGTACAGCCACAAGACGCTTAGTTTAGCTTCGCATGAAGACTGTAAACAGGTGGAAAGAGCTATGCTGGCTCTGTCCACATATCAGCATCTTACTAGCATCTCTTAAGCCAGACCCAGGCTAGCTATTTCAGCTGTTTTCAATCTATATATACTTGACTAGGCTAAGTGCTATCTTAAAGGTACAGTGTGGAAGATTTAGGGGAATTTATTGGCATATATATACTATGTTTTCATTAGTGTATAATTACCTGAAAATCAGAATGATTCTGTTTTTGTTAACTTAGAAAGAGCCTTTTATATCGACAGAGGGAGCGGGTCCTCTTCTACGGGGTCTGCCATGTTTCTACAGTAGCCCAGAACGGACAAAACCAAACACAAGGTCTAGACAGGGCCTTTTACATTTCACAAGTTTCATACCCACACCCTATAGGTTCTCCCACTAGCTTTGGATAAGGTGGGGTGTGAGGTGAGGGGTGTTCATTTGGTTGCAATCTGCAAGTTTGCCACTACATGCCACAAACTCTTACACACTGGACCTTTTAGCTTGTATGCAACAACAAATCACAAAACTATTAATGTGAAGAAATCTGTGACAGAGCGAGAAAAAGTCGGCGTGTCTGTTGTCAGCCCATTATACTGGAGGTGAAACAAATTTGAAAAACTCAACCAGTAACGTCTGTTTTAGAATGAACGTCTTTATTAGATCAGAAGTAGGATGATTTGGCCAGTGGACTAATGTCAGCATATAGTTTCTTCAAATACACTCTTTAATATGTCCTAAAGATGGACTGCTTTTACATTGTGCCACCTGTTTAAGCAGGAAAATCATTTTAGTTTGCAAACAGTACCCACGCATTGTTTTCCAACTTCTACTGTTTCCAGGTCAGGCTCGTGTGTTGGAAGGCCTGTTCTCTGCGATCATGGGCTGCTATACGCTGCTATTGTTGCCTCAAGCTCTTCAAGTCAAATGGAGTGATGCCAAGGACTGGGAGGGGACAAGTAACAACACCCTCTGTGTACCAGAAGCAGCGCAGTTTATGGGAAGTGTGCTTGTAATTTTTATACATGCCATGAATATGACTTTTAAGTGGGCAGAAATATGCCGTTCAGCGTCGCGTAACAGCACGCAGACGAAGGGTGAGGTGAGGTGATGGACAGCAAACATGGCTGAGCGAACACGCTGTGTATGGACTCTGTGTAAAAGTGCTGCTGATGCAGCAGACCTTCACACACACAGTCACACGCTGCAGGGGTGGGATGCTATAATGTTACCCAAAGGGGAGGATCCTCATGTCACACTCTGCTGGCTAAAGCACTGCAGGGACGGTTCACACACACACACACACACACACACACACACACACACACACACATGCACGTACTGAAGATTATTCGTAGCCTGTGCCCACGTTTATTTTTGGTTTTTGCAAGAACAATATGTGTTTCTTTCTTTGCGTTGCACTCACCTGTGTGGGTTTCTGCATATACAAGCAACCCTTTGTCCTTGTCTGCACCTCTGTCTCTGGGCGCGTTGGCCTACAAAAACAGTAAAAAAAACAAAACAGTGAGCTAGGACTTATGCGTTTTTCATACGCATTTATTAAAAGATGCACAATCCAGCGAGGCATTGTTCAGTCAGTGTTCGTAAGGTCGTCATGTGCTTATGGGGGTCGGGCGTTTGGCATCATGTGTTTTGGAGAGAAATGGAATATCTGTTCATGCACAGTTCATGAGCGGAGCTGAATGGGGGTCATTGGGGACGAGAAGAAAAGACAAAGAGATGATTGTCGGCCGTCTTTCTGACGTCTGTTTGTATATTTAGCATTTCTCCGACATGCGTGCAGCCGAGTGTCCATGTTTACACACTCTCCATCTAAACGGACATAGCAGACATGGAGGTGATGGTGCTTGTTTGTCTACGTGCGGATGAAGTATGGCCCGGCCAGTGGATTGGCTTCCATCCATCACCAGGCACCTGATGCCGACTGACACCATTTTACACCTCCTTTCTCCCTCTCTCCATCTATCTGTGTCCATTCCCCTTCCCTTTGTTTCTTTGGCCCCACTTTCCATTTTCTATCCAGTCTACTTTGTTTTTTCTTTCTCGACCTGCCCTGCCTCTTCATCTTGTCCTGCATTCCAGTCCTCCCCCTCTCTAACCTTCTGCCATCATGCCTCGTACTTATTTCCCCTTTTTTGTGTCCTTTCCGCTTTTCATATTTATCTCTTACCACCTCCGTTTTTTCTCTGTCTCTTAATGTCTGAAAACCTGCATCCCACAAATGTGAGCAGAGGCACACACACACACGCACACACACACACACACACACACGCACACACAACACTGTCTGTCCTGCTTACAATTAAAGCATACCTCCCTCTTCCCTTTTCCCAAGCAGGCTCATAATAGGAAATGCCCCCGTTATCTCTCCGGGCACCGGTGTATTAATATAAGCCGTGGACAAACAAGGTGCGGGAACACGCTCTGCTATGTATGCACTGTGAAATTACATGTCCAGCCGTTTCACACTGTTACTCTCAAGTGATTTGCACTCTTCGGTGTAGTAATGTGGTGAAGAACGGGACAGGTGAGGAATGTGGAAAATGAAATGAAAGACGCAGCTCTCCAGGGTCACACATTGGTTTTTAAGTGCGGGTTGGTCTTTTTTGCTTTTGGACTCGGCGACGCACGGTAAAAGTCAAGAGATCACACTGAAACTCAACTTTATTTCAGGTCTGTTCTGTAATGAAGCTACAACTTCAGCAACTATCTTTCATGTTATCATATACAGTGGTCCCTCGTTTATCGCGGGGGATACGTTCTAAAAATAACCCGCAATAGACGAAATCCGCGAAGTAATCAGCCTTATTTTTAACAATAATTACACACTTTTCTCAGACAGGCATTAACATTTTCTCACATTTCTCTCTTATTTAAACACTCTCAAAGTTCAAACTTTCGCAGATTTAACAAAAATAAGTACAATACTGTATTAGTAAATGAAACCAAAGATCAAAACCTGTTTTCGAGCCCAAACATTTTTAACACATTTAATTTTAATGATCAATCTATGAGGTTTGACACATAAGAAATTATTACCAGTAACCTTGCGCGTATTTCACAGTTCCTCTGACGGTGCCTCTTTGTCCTGGTGCCGCATTTTGTACAGTACTCCCTTAGCCAATCAGGACACCGAACACAATGTGCGTTCATACTGTACAGTACGCTGTAAAAAAAAGCATGCAAAATTACACTAAAAAAATCCAACAAACAGCGAGGCCCTGAAAGGTGAATCGTGTATAGTGATGTACAACTGTATAAAACAGAGAAAAGCAGCAAATCCACATTAGAGAAGCTGGAATCAGTTTATCAGTAAAATTCTTCCAGATTAATGTTTAATGAATTAATCTATTAAGCCTCTTATCTTCTTATGTCGGGGGTTTTAGAGGCTTGATTGAAACAACAACAAGCGACAACCTCTCTGCTATAGAAGTGAGGTGCCAAAAACTGCAGTTCCTCAAACGTCCACTTGAGGCTGGCTCCAAAAGCAAGTCAGTCTCCATAAGTCCCCATGTTCAAATGTCCAACTTCACAGCAGAAATAAACATGTTTACAGCCTGGTACAAAAATCAGTTTTAGTCTCAATAGCTAATTTCCCTGTTCATGACAACTGTACTGAGGATGAATTTATATACAACTCACCTGTTCACATTATATTAAGGCTTAATTAAGAGCATGGCCGCTTTGATTGACAGGTGGGGACCATCACAGGTGGCTTCATTCAACCCGCCTCTGCTCCACTCATGCTCCCTGTCACCATTAGAAACCTGTTGGTGACATCACAGAGACGCTATCCATGTTGCCACTTGTCCGTGCTATAAACTAAACTTTGTCTGATTGCTTACTCAACACACACACAGTTGTGCAACCTCATACAGGAAAATTTAAAAAGTGACAGCCCTTTTTTTTTTCTTTTTTTAACCATTGACTCTTGACTTCCTGCAAACCAGTCCTCCTCTTTCGCCTCACAGTTAAAATAAGGTAGCTGATCTCACAGCTGATAAACTAAGATAGCCTCCTGTGTTTTGGACTCGACGTGTTACAGTCATTGTTCTTTGACTTGCAGCACAGTGTGCTATTTTAGACACTAGGTCTGATCATATGAGCAGAGCTGCAGAGGTTGCGATCATGGGCGGGTCAACTGCACAGTTCAGAGTGAGGGCCAAAGGTCAACGGCAAGCTATCGCGGCTGTTGAGGTCACCTGTATTGAGTGACGACACTAATTGAACATTTCTTCCGAGGAACCAACTAAATCTGCCAACAGCGACGGCACAATAAATGATAAAGTCATTTCCGACTAATTTTTCTCTCTTTGATCGCTCAGCTTGTTCCTCTGCCCTCACTTCAACAGATGTAAAGGAAGCGATCAGTTCTTATTTCTGTCTGGCCTCAGAGTGTTTGACTGTTTGAAGCTATTATCTGGCTGGTACAGAGGAAATGAGCAGCTAGATTTATCAATTTCTCTCCAGAGAGTGGCCTTTAGGCTGATTGTAAATGACCGTGTACTGCAGGGACAGTATTTGTTAATGGACTATAGTCACCAGAGAGCATGTGTATGTGTGTGTGTTTGTGTGGGAAAGAGAGCGAGATAGACATTGTGTGTGTTTGTGCAGTCGGGTCTGACTGCATCAATTTGCAACATGAGAATTGACAGAAAGCTTGATAAGGATGCAGTTCTGCCCATCAGGACTGTTTTTCTGACTGAAATTCACGAGTCATCCTGGGAATTTACTCTCCGTCTCATTCTGTCCCCCCCCCACTCCATCCTCCTCCTTCCTTTCCCCGTTGCTGTCGCTGCCGAGCTCTTTGAATAGGCCGCTTGTTTTGCCTCCTCTGGCTCCTGGTAAATATGCTTCACTATCCAGGAGTAGACAATGGCAACGTCAAAACGTATAAGAAGGAAGGGAGGAGCGGAAAACGAGAGAGAGCGATACGAAAAGAGAGTGACACACAGACGGAGAGAGATGTGAATGAACAAGTAAATAGATTTGGAGAAAAGATGTTTGAGCCAAGTGGGAGAACAAAGAGTCAGTTGTTGAGATAAATTAGGGGCCTTTCAGTTCCCGGACAGTCGCTCCCTGATGTTTTTCTTAGATTCCCTGATGAAAAGTTAGAGGGTTGTGCACGTTCACTGTGCTAACAGTTTCACTCCCTGCCGCCCATCAAGAAAAGGCGGCAAAGTGCAGTTTTATTATTGAAAGAATGATTTATAGCAGGGGTATTCAATTAAAAGTCCCCAAGGTCCGGTTATTACATTTTGCCCAAGTAGAAGGTCCGAGCGAAAGTCATGGCCACATTTTTAAAAAGTAACTAATTGTTTAAGTTTTTACTTAAAATGCGAGATATTAGACACATATTCAATCTCTTATCGTAAATAAAAGTAGTCCCAGGCAATCAAATACGTTTAAGGTTTTTATTTCAAGTCAACCAAAAGGGAATCCTTTTGAATCCTTTGAATAAAATAAATAATAGTGCAAGCTGAGTGGACTTCCTTTTTTCTATAATGCAACAGTCCCATGCTTGAATAATTGAAGGCCTCTTCAAGTGAAAAAAACTGAACTTCATTTTTCATAAAACATTTTTTTTGAACTGTCCTTTCTTTCTTAATTGAAGCCTTCTTCGTGTAAATAAAAAAGTAAACTCAGGAAAAATGAACAAAAAAGTGCAAAACATTTTTCATGGAACCCTCCTTCTTATTCTTGAACTTTTTCATCTTTCATCTTTTTCTTCTTTTTTTGCTTCAATGGGAGAAATGGGCATGTGGCTGACCTGCCAGGCGCTTCACGTTCCCACTTTTAATCAATGCCACGGTCTCGGAACAAATTAAGCAAACAGGCTTGGAGCTGCCAGCAGGGAGAATGAACAGATATTTAGTTGTCCATTCATCATTAAAACAACGATTTTCAGTATCTACTTTCCTCTTTTTAGAACAAGCCATGTCTCCGTTCAGCCTTGCTCTCCCTGCTTTGTCTGTGGGAATTTTGTAGGCGTCGCAGGGTGTCCTTGGCTACCGGCACGAGTTTACCGGATTGACTATAGTAGCAGCGGCCGTGGTAAATTTCTATGTGCGCTCAAATCCGCTCTATGGGGAAAACACTACTTATTTCGCCAGTGGTTCGCGGTCCGGACAGAGCCATTTCCCGGTCCGGATCCGGACCGGAGTCCGCTAATCCGTGATGCCCGATTTATAGGATCTTTTTTCTAGAAGTTTATTTGAAAAGATAAATCAAACATCAGTAGTTATTTGGTAATAACCAAAGTATGGACTTAAATATATGTTTGAATGATTGCTTAGATTTGACTCTTTGGTACCTGTGATGTTGTAACTAAAAGATTTATTAACCCAACCTAACCCTATTGAACCCTATGTCTAAAGTCAGCATAAAAATATGGACAAGTTTATGAAATTAGGTATCAAAATCAGGAAAAAAAGAATTCTCATCTCCAGGACACTTTTTGGGAGCAGTTGAGTAGCCATTCTGAAGGGACTGAAACATTCAGAAAATGACATGACTAACTTTAAAACCCTCTGAGCGAGATGAATTCATCTCTGTCTCTCTGCTAGGGGTGCAGGGGTAATCTCAGGGTGGCCTCAGCGTGTCATCGAGCCACCCTTTAAGGACCGCCCACAAAATCCTGGACTGAAAACAGGTGAAACATTTTGAACCTCTAACTCCACATATCAGTAATATATTGTTCGAAGTCTTTGCACATGTTTTTAGCAACTATTTTCCAACTTATATAATTTACAAGGACTTTAATAAATTCAGTATAATATTTTTTATAGTCACAGTTATCAGCCATTAATAACAGTTTTGGAATTGTCAGGCTGTGAAAGATGCTTTTCATCCTGAAATAAATGTTGGTAATTCATTCATTAATAATCAATAGGGATGCACCGAAAATTCGGCCACCGAAAAGACCCACAACACGGCCGAAACAGAATTGTGATGACGCAAGCAGGAAGTGCACCCAGCACACGGTTATCTGGATAAGAGTCAACATGTCTGCAGTGTGGATGTATTTCAATATCTCGTAGCAGACGTTATTCCGTTAATTGCGGCACTGAGGCGTCTTCTAAGCAAAGAGGTTGAGATGGACCACAGAGTGAAAACAATGAAAAGTACACGTTTGGAGCCTGTGAACACACGTTTCACTGAGATCTATTCGGATCCTTTGCACTTCATCGCAACTGTACTTGATCCGCGTTATAAGGATCATTACTTGGATGTGGGAATAAAGCAGCGCGCACGAGAAATGATCTAGGCCGCGATGCATGCGGACAACCCGCTCAGAGACGGACCGGAGGAGAGCGGAGCGCAGAAAAAAGGACGCGTCCCTCTGCACCAGATGTGGGGCATGCGCCTTCGTTGTCTGATATGTTCAATGAGATCCTGCAAGATCCTCTTAATGAGAGAACATATTTCATTTTAGAATCTTTCAGCAGACCTGTCAGTTATAGATTGAATTTTAATTTATATTGTGCATTGTTGTAATGTCAGTGCTAAATAAATATTTTCATACTATCATACTACATACTAATTGATTTATTCTTTGAATTGCAATTAGAGTTGCACGATACCCACGGTATACACGGTACCCCGCGGTGCCAAATCATAACCGTCGCTACTATACTAGAAATTTTACACGACGGTCCTACCGTGGATTACTATACTACCGGTGCTAGTCACCGCTACATAGCGGCCGCCTCTGCTCTCCTCCCGGCTTCTCACTGCATGCTACTCCTTTGTAAACAAACCAACATGGAACCGCAACCGAACTACACAGCTGCTGAATGATTGGCTGTTTGCCTGTTACTGGTGACGTCCAGGGATATGATAGGCTGTTTCCCCACGCTGGGTCCGCCCGTCTGTTAGCTGATTGGCTGTTCGTTGTTTCTGCCGGCAAGAACGAACTCCGCGAAGACAGCTCCGCTTCGATAGAAATTCGCTTCAAAACAAACAACAAGCTAAAATTCTGTCTCGCCCAGACACGAGACAACACACTCACCATGGCAGAAGCACCGGGCCCGAGCAGCGAGTCTGCCGTGGCGTCTTCGTCAGTGGCAACACTAATTTTGCTTAAAAAACAAACGTCGTTGTTTCAAACTAACTTGTACAAATACATTGCAGTTTATAAAAATAATAATAATAAAAAAAGGCCGCAGTATCGCGATAATACCCGGAACCGCGATACTTTGTCTGGTATAGTATCGTGGTTACTCATTTTAGTATCGTGACAACTCTAATTGCAATGCCTTCACTTTTGTGAGGTTAGTACACAGTCATAGCTATGAATGCAATGGTTCTAATAAATTTAGGGATGCACCGAATATTCGGCAACCGAAAGTATTCGGCCAAATATTGCAAAAAATGCCACATTTGGCTTTCGGTGAAGTGGCCGAATAGTAAGCCCGAATAGTGGCGTGACGCAATTAATGCAATGAAAAAACGCGCGCGGTGATCTGGCCACGGTTGCTGATTCTTTTCTCATTCACACACAATAAACACACGATGCAGGATATAGGAAAAACACAGGCAAGAAATACATCATACCCTGCTCTTTAGCGGAGCTATATACTTCTCTCTACATTACAGCATCTCACACATGCGAGGTGCGTTCATGACCGTTGGAATGACTATGATGCGTTCATAAACGTGGGAAAAATGGTAATTCACCGGAAATATAATAAAACTAAATAGTATTTCTTTCAAGAACAAATTGACAGTGATTAAAACAACATGGGCTTTCTAACAGTATAAATGAAATAATAATTATACTAACTGGAAATTTTACTGGAATATTTGAAGGATATTAAATAAACATTTACTTTGTTTGAAAAAACATGTCTACAAATTTATTCTAGGCTATTTATGCAATAGTAAAAAAATTGTAAAAAAAATTTAACAACCGCATTTCATATTCGGTTTCGGTTTCGGCCAACCATTTAATTTTTATTCGGTTGCGGGCGAAAATTTTCTTTTACGTGCATCCCTAATAATCAATGCCTTTATAAGTTGTTGATAAAGTGACTTTGGTGCAGGTCTTTCTTCAGCTTTCTTCAGAAGGTTAGTGGTCGTATGATCCAGCCATGTAAGGGTATTCTTTTCACAGCCTGTCAACCCAAACTTTGTTCTTTTAGTTACTAATCAATAAGACTTAAGTAAATAATTTCTTAACATTAGTAAAACTGTTAATATGCTAGTCTTTGTTGTCATTTTTATTTTAGGGGAAGTTAGCGTCCGTTGTGATTAAAATAAAGGGAAACAAATGTGTTCCTCAAAAGAAGATATACCAGTCTATGTTATGGGAAGAGAAGCTCATGTATTAGCATTATTATTAACATTTTCACACCTGGCAACCACTTGTTGATTAATCAGCAATAATTGAGGTCGATTAATCTTTTTTTTTTTAAGTCAAAATGCCTGAAAACTTCCTTGGCTCCACCTTCTCATGTGTTTTTCTTTGTTTTCCACGAGAGTAACCTGAACAGAATAATATTTTGGACTGTTGACAAAAGACTTGTACTGTAAAAATTCAGTTGCTGCTGAGTGCTGAAAACTGTTTGTTGCACATACACTCAGCTTTGTCAAATGCTCATCTGTGACTCGTATAATCTTTTTTTTTTTTACACAGCTCAGTGAGGTTGTGAAGACTATACACTTTGCCCAGGGAGTAGCACATTTAAAAAAAAAAAATGCCAACAAAGCGTAAACGCTTAGGTTGTGTGGCAGAAGCTGCACCTCTTCTCGTGTAGCAGCGGTGGGAGTTTTGACAGGAGGAAAAAAAAGAGGGAGGGGAAGATAAAAGTGGTTTACCTTCCAGCTTCGGGTAAAGGAAAGGATCCGAGTACCGGAGAGAAAGAGAGGGATGGACCTTTTTATTTAAGACCCACCACAGCAGGGAGCTCTGCTGAGCTGCAGTGAACAGCAACATAAAAAGGTTTTGAGCCAGAGCCAGGCCCCTGAGCTTTCTACAAATACTGAGGAACTGAGCAGAGGAGAGGAAGTGATGGGAAGAGAGAAAAGTTGAAGAAAATGGAGGATTGAAAGGGAGGGGTGAAGATTAAAAGAGGAGGAAGGAGAGGAGATGAGAGGAGGAAAATAGGAAAGGACAGGAGATGGTACTGTGGAACTGTGTGTAGTGAAGTGAAGAAAGTGCTTTCCACTGTGTTCTTTTGAGCTGACAGAGTTCAGGATGGAGCATGGTATAGATGACTGATTTCCACTGCACACCCCTCACTCTCCGGGATACTTTCTTCCTCTTATCAACTGCAAACATTCTTTGCATGGAGGAGAAACATGAACATGAAGCCTCCCTCAAAATGTGAGGAGATAACAGTTGAACTTTACTAAAGGCTGTAGTTTAGGTGGAGGTTTGGATGTTTCTGGATCCAGAGGAATGTATGAAGCATGGAGCTGAGAAGAAAAGGAGGAGGAGGAATTTGGCGAAGTTAGCCAATAGCAACTCTCAGACAGACGGGGAAGTGACAGCAGGAAAGCCAAGTTGCAATCAGATCTACTTGATGCGGTTTTTCTAGACAAAACAGACATTCGTAGCACCCACATGTAGAACGTTCAAATCTATTGAAATCTTTCTCAACAATTGTCCTAACCCTGAACGGTTTAAGGACTTATCCATTTACAGTTTGTTTCAGAAAAATCAAAGAATCAATGAAAAATCTTTGACAGTGAATGAGTCTGATTAGAAAATTGGATCCTTGTGTTCGGCTCTGTGAAGGCAGAGTCGGCCTGCTGGACCAACACTTTGGTTGAGACTGGATTTAAACTCAATATCAACAACAAATTTAGCAGAGACATTTGTGGTCCCCAGAGGCTGGATCCTTCTCACTGGTGATCCACTTATTTTTCTCTTCCAAAACCAATTGATGATTAGTTTGCTATCATATATCATGAAGAATAACCAATTAAATGTGCTGGTTGTATATTTCTGTTTGAATAATGACTGAAATCATTAATCAATCAAACAATCAATCAGCCGAAATAGTTTCACATTCATTTCCTGTTGATCAACTGATCGATTAATCAGCTTATTCAGCCTGCACTACAATCTATACTATGTTGGAGATAAAAACCAAGATGTCCAAGCCCAGGCCAGGCTGGACCTCTTCTCCAACACGTAACTCCAGCGAAGGTAAAGAAGTACAGAGTTCTCTCCAGGAGATAGAGTTTATTCTTGTTGGTCCCAGAGCCGAAATGAACCGCACAACTTTAAATCCCAGCTTGCCCTGGCCCACACTTCACCCACTCCCAGAAATAATGGTGTCATCACTTTTCACTTTCGCTTCTTCTGTATTTGGATTTCCACTTTTGGCACATCCAGACGCCGTATTAGCCCATTCTGTTGCCATAATTTACTCTTTCAGGCCCCACATTCAGAGGGGGATTTCCATCCGCCTCTATGTTGTTATCAGCTCCACTGGGCCTTGTTCAAGACGTAAGCCTGCAGTGCCTCAAGACCTGGGTTCAAGGTTCTTTCACAAACCATGGACCTCTTCTTCAAAGCCCAATGCTGCTACTTTGTCTAAGTGGATTTTTTGGAGCGCTTCTAATTCTCTGACATCATCATTTATTGGGAGTTTTTTTTTTTTTTCAGAATACATTTATTATTCCCAAGTTACATGCTATAGTGAGTGTTTTTCCACAACCAATGATTATCATTCAAACCAAGACTAAACATTTGTGTTTGAATATGTTCTAGACTAAACTCTATGGTGTATAGCACACAATATTTTACAACTAAAGATAACCATATAATAATATGAGCTGATTATGAATCCATGCCTACAGATGTAGCTGTCTGTGGGTGTTTCTCTCCTCTCCTCTGCTCTGTGTGCTGCATCCTCGCTCTGATTTGAATAAATGAGAATCGCTCCCTCTCGAGTTGTCAGGGGCAATAAAGAATGTGGTGATGAAGCCTGGTTTTATCTCCCAGTAAATAGTGCCTATTCAGTCCCCCTGTGTCCCGTTTGATAAAACCAGGCTGCAGTGCCTGCTGCAGTGCTAAAGCAGCAGACACAGGATGAGGGAATTCCACACTAAAGCTCACGCTGTATGTTACTTGTCAGTTTTGCTCCTCACCCATCCCCAAACAACCACCTTTTCCCTTTCCTCGTGATGACGCACACACACACACACACACACACACACACACACACACACATTCACTGACTCGTGGCAGTGAACACACACCCAGTCATAAAGCGGTGAATTAAAAGCCTGACTCAGAGCAACAAATGAGTCTGGGGGATTAGCTTCTTTTCAGCTGTGTTATGAAGGTTATTTTTAGGCTTCCTTCAGCCGCACAATGCCTCATAAAAAAACAAAGCTAGGATTTGGCTTTTGAATGCAGATCTGTGTGCCCGTCAACAAGGTTTCATTGGCACATCATTGATTTGAACTTCCAGTAAGTGTTGTGATGTAACAAGGGACTTCCCTCTGACTTATACATGAAAAGTGACGCCACTCCAGTATGGTGTTTACAGTAAATGTGTTTTTGCCTGTCTCTCTCAGATTTACACGCACCGATAGACCTCAGCCTCTTTTCCCTCCAAAAACTCACAAATGAACAAACCCCCTGCCTCGTGTGCATACACACAGAAATCAGTGTTGGCCCTCAGCCTCCACAGTAACTAATCACTCAGACAGCGTGGCCATGCCCTCTCATTAAGCATGCTGTACGCTGAAAGCAACACGGCTAATGACTCTGCATTGCCTGTTACACACAATACTCAGACTTAATGCCATAATAGCAAGCTTAAGCCATACAAACTGCACAGACAGACAGACGACACTCCTGCCCAGCTGTTTTTTTGCCTCTGCAGGGATGTGTTGCACTTCTGGAGAATGTGATTTTTTTCCACCATGAGATATTGAAACTAGCAGCAAATTATAGTGTGTGCTTCTCTTGTTTCTTTTATCAGTAAACAGAAGCTTTGCAGAGGTGGTAACCTAAAGCACCCCGCGGCGCTCTCCCAACAATACCGTCACTGTTCCACAAACTTCACATCCCATTTGTTCTGATGTTGGCGCTGCCGGTTCACTCCAAGCTCCTCTCCGCGCTGTCATTTCACATCCGCTGACGGCTGGAAGTTAGCATAAAGCCCGCTCATTTATTCTAGCCCGCTCGTGCTTCACGAACTTGACATTGTCGGCCGAGCGTGCACAGATTCAGTCAAGAGGAATTTGCAGGAAAACGGATCGCAGTGGTGTTGAAACCAAGACAGTATTGTGCAATCTGCTCCTCCTTCTGTGGAGCTCTCCACAAATATTGTGGCGTGGTTACCATATTATCATAGATAGAAAGAAATTGATGACTGATTGATGATTGGTGTCATTGACAGAAGCGTGGCTCCACTTTGAGGCACTCTGTGCTTCGTCCTTCGGCTGGTTTGGCTCTAAACAGACAGCCTTTTTGAATTGTCTTGTGCTGTTGGCCGGTGATGAATTGCAGACAGTGTAACAGCATCGATTTGTCTTTTCTCACTGTGAGGTAGAATATTGTATCGACTGTCTCAGTAACTCAATCACTCGGATAATAGCTCAGAGGAACGAGTGTGTGTCTGTTTACAGGCGTGCACTTGACGTCTTTCTCTTTGTGACGGTGTGCAGGTATGATGGCGAGCACGCATCATAAACATGCTTGCAGGAGGTGTCGCTTTGTGTTTGTCACACATGCACAAGTGTTTTTTTATGCCCATCTGTGTGTGTGTGTGTGTGTGTGTGTGTGTGTGTGTGTCTGTGTGGAGTCAGTCTGAAAGCTCCACATTATCAGCCTCTTGGCAACAGGCAAATGGAGAACCACTGAGTTCTGTTCTGTCTGTTCATCGTCAAGACCCTGTCGCCCCGGGTTACAGGGTTGCTAGGGGAATGGATGGACAGACTGGCATCACCAAAGTGCCAGCTAGGCATGTGGGCGCTCTGTATCCCGACTCTCTGCCGTTTTTCCCCCTCACCATACTCCACTTCTTTTTGAACCTGTGTTTGAGTTCGTCTTTTATGAACGTGCGAGCACATTTTAATTTGAAAATTCACTTTTTAAGGAGTCATGAGGCTCGCACACAAAAGCACAATGAAGGATCGACTCCAAAAGGTACTCCTACTAACAATCATCTGCACTAATACCAAGTCTAACACCAAATGATCTGGTGATTAGAAAGTTTCTGTGCTTGTGAATATTTGACTGCATAAGCAGGGTGTGTTTCATCTTCCTCCCCTCCGGCCTGAACCGACCCAGTGATTTTCATTCTGTCACAATTAGCAAAATGACAAATTGCGCGTTATGAATGGACTTCCTGTTTGTTTCCAATTATCGAGTTGTCGTGGTGACGGATGCGCGTTTGTGCGCTGGAGTCGATTGAATCCTTTTAAGAGGCCGTGTCATTTATTACTGCTGCATAAATAATCATAACCAGCATCGGATGGATGGATGTTGTTTTTTTTAACGTGTGTTGTGTGTGTGTGTGTGTGTGTGTGTGTGTGTGTGTGTGTGTGAAAGAGAAAGAGGAAAGGAAAGGAGTGGAGGTTTGAGGCGCCAGCAAAGAGGATATGTCTGGCAGCTGTGTCATTTTGTAGAGTAAAGGATTATGGGACAATCGCAACAAATGAGCAGAAGGGTCCACACACAACTTTTCCTCTACATTATGTGTGTGTGTGTGTGTGTGTGTGTGTGTGTGTGTGTGTCAAAGAGTGCGACTGTGCATGCTGTATGTTCATGCTGCCAGTGACTCGCTGCTGTGGCATTCACAGCTGCTGGCACTGATTTAGTCAGACACTACCTGAAACTTCCTGTAAACACACACACACACACACACACACACTTAAATGAAGTCATATCATTCCAAACGAGGGCGTTGAGAAATTAAGAACTTATTCAGTAACAACAAATCACAGATGTGTGCGTCATAGTAGGGTTTGATAGATTATTTACTTTACATAATCCTGGCAAATATGAAGAGTAAACATAGATTAATGCACGATTACTATAAATGTATTATAGGATTATTAACACAGTAGTAGCTATTGACTTCTTCTTTACCATCCACTCTGCTCTTTTTAATGTGAGCTGTTGCATCAACTTGTCATGAAGCCAAACTCGCACAGACGTATTCACACACACACCCCAGACACACTCCAGTGATGTCCAAAGCCAGGCAGTCATAGTCATCAAGGTTAATCGGTGTGTGATGTGTCTGTGATTTCGGCATGTCATCTCTCATCCGCTCTCACGCCACACTTCCAAGGCTGCTTTGTGATGCATTACTTTTGCCGAGTGTGTCCGAGGCCACTGTGTCATTTTTACAGCCTGCCGTTAGAACGCTGCGATGCACTGGTGTGACGCAGGCCCTGTCGAGCGATAACAAGACCTGGGGAGGTTATCCGACCTCGGAACATCAGGAGGGGTGTTAACAAGCTTTTCTGGATCACCGGGTGTTTGTCATACAACACACACATGCTCTCGCACAGATGTTTGGCCATAAACTCACATGACGTGAGTGTGGTGGAGGGAGCAAAAAATAGATACACGATTCAAAATTCATTCACAACTGACTGGAGGGCAGTCAGAGAGCTTTGATATGCTTCAGCACCACAACCACTTTTTAAATACGCTGCTCTGTTTGTACAACTGAGTTATGTATTCATTTGTTGATTCTGATGAATAATTTAGTCTAGGTAGGGTCAAACATAGTGACAAATTTGCTTATATATATATAAAGTATATAGGTGGTATTTTTACTTGATGAAAAGTTATCCATAATTGAAAGATTTATGGATTTCTGTCATGTGTCCTAACAAAAATCCTGTTTCTGGGGCTGCAGCACTGTGTAAATTGGGCCTGTTTATGAGAAAATAGTAAAAAAAATGTTTTTAAAATCCAGATTTCAAACTTGTTTTTCTCAACCAACAGGCCAAAACCAAAATGTATTTAATCTACTATCAGAGAATGTCAATAAACACCGGCACAAATCCATATTTGAGAAGCTGGAACGAGCAAGTCTTCAACAGAAAAGCATCAGTGGCTGTTTTTCTGTCAGCCGACTCACCGTGTCCACATCGACCCTCCCTGTCATCTCAGTTCCACCAAGCTGCATTCAAAAACTGAAAGACTGTAAGCCTGGCTGCACTGTCAGCTTTTCTGACACGGGTCAGTACAGTAATGAACACCGTGTGCATCGCAGGTTTGAGTCCAGGTTGTAACAGATGTCCTTCATATCGCACCTTTTCTCACATCCTGTCTCTTAACTTTTGCAACCAGCAAAATCTATATTCCCCCCAGAGACTGTGTAATGTTCCGCATGACAAATCCAAAGATCATTACTGAATCATCTTATGGATCAACAGCTCCACACGTCGATTAATAATTCATAGGGATCTCTGTGAGGTGAATAACAAGCGCTTCATTGTTGGGTTAGGACTGCTTATGTTCGTTAAAACATCAGGTCATTTTCTATGAAAAGTTTTTTAATCTTCCGAAGGTGCTCTGATTCTGCATTTTTCTCAGAGGGCTAAATTAAGACTCCCAGCAGCTTCTTGTGCCTCAGCAGTCATTTCATGTCTTTCACTTCCCTTCCACTCTATGGCTTTCATTTCCTGTAGAAATCTTAGAGGATGAGGTGGGGGGGCTTTTTGGACTCAGTCCAAACATCTGCCATAACTTTCTTTACCTTTAACGGATGTGCACATGAAAGGCCGCTCAGCTTGACACCTTCTACTGTTGCAGTCTGGCTAATTTAATGGGGCCATAATAACCGTGCAGTGCGATTTGAGGCTCGTATAAGTACATTAAGTGTGTTGTTTCATCATATTGACTGTCTCTCTCCTTCTCATTTTTAATGAATGAAGTCAGGGGATCAATGTTGAACTGATACTTAATCCACTGGAGTGGAGAGAGGTTGTTGGTAACGATGAGAGGAATCTTCTAGTCGAAGTCAAGTTTCCACTGTTGGACTTGGTTCCACTTGGATTTTAGATCTCTGAGTCACAGAGAGAGAATTCAGTATTAAAGGTTAAAAATACAATTTATTCCTCCTGCTAGCTATCTAGAAATACTGTGATCAGTTGTGGCTTTTCAATTTCTCGTGATCTATTTCTTCTGAAGAAACGTGTCCGCCAATCTTGCAAACAAAAGCACACTATAAAGGGACTTGAAAGCTGTAAGTGAACCCGCTTTCTCAGCACGCCAAAGAAAGAATTCAACTTGAAACAATGAGAATCCATCCTTCCAAACTCCTGCTCCTTTTTTTTTATTATTGTGCAGCACTTGTGGCCAGCTTAGCCACAGAAACACAGGGTGTCACCAGCTGTTTATTAGCAGCCTGTCAGCAGAACAATAGTCGCGGTAGCCACAAGCAGAAGGAAAAAGGCTAACTCTGCTAAGCTAAGCAAACCACAGGACACGAATGGGAGAAGCCAAAACACAGGAAATTAGCCGCAGTTTGTTTTTTTCGCTCGTCTAGACTTGTTCCTACTAATTAAGTGCAAATAGCCCCCTAGTGAATTTCTGATCTCTGAGGAATGTTCAAGGTTACCGCTGGGCGTTTCATTGTTGGCCCTGCTTTTGACATGAGGCAGGCGTTTGACCCATTTGTGGCCCCCAGGACTGTGTGCCGCGGCGTTAGCCCTACAGTAATCCCCCCACGACCCAGAAAGTCATTTGTGGAGCAGCTGGTAATGTGGGCCATAAGCCTAATAACACAACAATGCCGTGTCATATGGCTGAGAAAGTGTAAAGGACAGCAGGGTTTGACAACCGGGTGTGCATCTTTGAAATCAGCGTGTCCCTGGACACCACGACCTGTGAAGTTTAGCTCCGGTCTTGTTGGTTATAGTTGTCTGAAGGGAGCTAAAGCACATCCTGGATCTGTGGACCACCACTGAACACATGCACAGTCAGCATTGTAGAAAAGTGTGTGTGACCCAGAGGGTTTTATTAACAGGAGAAAGGCTGATGTCACTTATCCCAGCCATGCATGGGATTACAGTGTGTGTGTGTGTGTGTCACGGGGATAATAAGAATAATACTGTCTGACCTGTTCGATGTATTTGTGGCCAAATACAGCTGCATCATTTTTACCCATAATTCTCTCTGATTTTTGTACACAGGATGTGAAGTGCAAAACAAAAGGGTGAAGGTTGACATATTTCCCAGCATGCAGCTTGCATTCCTGCAGCCTCTCGTGGGGGCCTTTTGGAGGACAGAGGGGGGTAAAAAAAAACCCCAAAGAGGACGATCCCAACAAGCTGCGCTGTTCTCTGGGGCATCTTTTTCCAGATGAGGCCGTCATCTCACGGCCCACGATTAAGCCCTCTCAATGTGTGTGTGTGGGTGGCCTGTTTACATTCCACCGATTCCTCACGGGAATCCCTGCTCTCTGTCCTCTCTGTTCCCTCGCTTATTTGCCTGGGAAGGTACGTGTGTGTGTGTGTGTGTGTGTGTGTGTTTGGGCTATAATTAGACTTCTCACTGGAATACAATTGGCAACTGTGCTCACACCAGAGCTTACCCCTGGTTAAACCTCTCTCCCCTCACAAACACACACACATCCTGATGGACTCTTTAACCTTGAGCTGACTCCGGTTGGAGTTGAAAGTTGGAATGCGACCCTTCGTGTGTGTACAGTAAATGCATCATACATGCATATACAAATCAAAGTTTGTGTATTTCCAGGAACTCTTGTACAACACATTTGTGGTAGTGACGGGGCATCGCAGATGTCATTTTTGTGCCCAAGCAGCTTAGGACAAAAATCTGCCATCTCTTTACACTGTTAATTCCTCCTGGAGAGGTGATTTCATACCCCTCGCTGACAGCTGGCAGTGAACTGATTGCCTTTTCTATCTCTTTTAATCTTCAGAAGCAACAATCACAAAGTCGAGCTGCTGTTTATGCCCTCAAAAGATTATTTTCACCACAGTACATTTATCTTTCGTCGGAGAGTAAAGAGCAGAGAAAGACTTACAGAGGCGATGACAGGCTGCAAAGCTCAAGAGGTGGTTTACTTCACTCAGCGTCTATTTAAAGACAGCATGTCCGCTCTCCTTTAATCGACTTCCTCCTCAGGGAAAGCCTCGCCATCTACACCGAGCAACATCCTGTCTGCTCCGATCGGCCGATTCACAATAATTGATATGACGCTGATAGGAGGGTCAGGAAGTTCTCGAGTAACCAAACCATAAAGACAAGTCGTTAAACTGTAATATGATGTCATAGGTTGCATTGCACGTTTCACCCAGAGTGATATCAACCGGGGGAAATTGCCAACAGCAGCACTCGAGGGGGGTCAGAGCAGTGTGGAGTATGTGTGTGCATTGTGCAAAGTGTGTTAAGTGTCCAGGGCTTTGCTAATGGACAAATATGAGTGTGTGTGGTCAGGAGGTAATTTACAAACGCTGAAACGTAATGGCCCTTGATATCGAGGGGCGCTCCCGAAGAGTGTGTGTGCTGAGTGGTGCACAACGGTGTGTGTAAAGGACAAACGCCAACAGACGGATGCTGAACTAGCCACCTTCAGCTATATCTTAAGAACACCTTTGGGAGATTTTGGGCAGATTTTTGACGCATCCAATAAACGCCGTAAGCTTGTCAGGTTCTGTATGTGCTGACAACGACAGCACCAGCACAACGTTACGGACATCCAATTCACCCTCACCTCACCATCCATCGTCACCCTCATCGAGGCTGCAGGAGGCTGGAGCTAATCCCAGCTGACACTGGGCAAGAGGCAGCGTACTCCTTGGACAATTCAACCATTCATGCTCGCATTCACACCTACTGACAATTTGTGAGACACCAGTTTACCTGCATGTCTTTCGGAGGAAGCCGGAGTACCAAGAGAGAACTCATGCAGACGCCACACTCTGGCTTGGGGTTAGAACAAGGAACCTAAAGATCCTTTATTTTTTGCTTATTTAGTGCAGAAATGTTGTTGTTATCTTCAAATCTCTTGTTCTGTCCATCCAAAGATGTTCAGCTACCTATCATAAGACAAAAAATATGTTCTTTCCCTTAAATTGTCACCATCTGTATGAACGTCTGGGTCCGTATGCCTCTTTTATCCCCCTCAGTGTCGCTCTGTTAACAATATCAGTGGGTGTCACCCCTGCCTGCCCCGCTCTCTCCATATAGTTTGCCACATTATCCACCCACTGCGTCAGGCTGGATGTGTCTCCGGCCACCTCAGCACCGTTCAAAATGTCAGAGTGTGAAGGTGTCTCAGTTGTATTTTTCTCTCAGGCCACTGCCCGCACATGTATGCCTCAGTGTGTTCTTTCACTTCACTCACTCCATCTCTCTCTGTCACACTCATGTCTGTTGCCTGCTAATTGGTTCATGTGTGTGTGTGTGTGTCTCCGCTGTGTTTTTGCATCTGAATTCCCGGGTGTGTGCGTAAATAAATGTGTGCGTGTGTGTGTGACTGACAGCAGATTTTCTGCCACCGGCAGGCGTTGTGTTTGCTGCTCTGATGCACATTCAGTTGGTTCATTTGGTTTTCAGCCCTCCCGCGGGACACGCTGAGCCGCCCCCATTAACTGATTTGAGAAAGGCTGTGGCAGCCACCGCCGCTTTGTAAATAAATATCCTACAGTGTTATATATTTATTATACATGAGTTGGCCCTTTGGTTCCCGTAGCTGTTAGAATGTAGCAAGCAGTTTGCAGGAGGAGGAGGTGTCGCTGTGTGATTTGTAAAGAGACATCTGCAGTGATAAACAACAGGTGAACGAGAAGTACACCTTTTCTTTCTTCCTGAGAGTAAGATGAGGAGATTGGCACCATTTTCATGTCATGTGAGGTAAATATGAAGCTGTCACCAGCAGTCAGTTAGCGTAGCTTAGCACAAAGACTGGAGACAGGAGGAAACTGCTAGCCCAGCCCTGCCTACCAGCACCTGTAAGGCTCACTTGTTAATCCGGTGTGTCTTCTTTGTCGAATTTGTGCAAAAATCTGAGTGCCGAAATGACACGTGGTGGATTTCCAGGTACATGTGCCAGACTTTTTCCTGGCCCGGGTGCGGCGAGTTCTTGATTCCTTCACTTGGAATCACTCGGTGAAGGAAGCAGGTCACAGGTCACATCCAATAAATATTCCAAAAACCACACCTTAATAGATTTTGTTACCTTTGGATGAAGGTTTCCAGTGTGTATGCTAAGCTAAGCTACCCAGCAGCTGGCTGTAGCTTTACATTCAACGTACAGACATGAGAGCAGTGTCAGTCTTCTCGACTAACTCTTGGCAAAAAAACAAATGGCAGGAACAACAAGTTAGTGCACTTTCCCTGCAGATCTGCAGCAGGTTTTGATTCCTCCCCGTCCTGGATTGCCTTTCCGTCACTGAACACTCTTCCCTCATACCTCTATGAAATATGGAATAAGCTCTGGCTTGTGAAACAAGAAATCAAATGGAATTGTGGAAAAGGTGTGAGGCTGAGCCGTATCTGCCTCCTGCAATCTCCCAGAGTTGCTCAGGCGTACGGATTCAACCAGAAATCTGAAGATTGCCGTCTGAGGGTTGCCATATCTTGCACACCCCCCTCCTCCTCCTCCTCCTGCTCTTCCCTTGTCCTCCCAGCTCTTATAGAGGTTGCCATTGGCTGCAACCCCCCATGGCCAGCACAGCCGTCCACCCCAACCCCCCAGCTTCTGATCGTAGCCCCTCTCAGTCCCTACAGGCTTCCATATTTTACCATATCTTTATGGAATAGCAGACGTGTTGAATATGCTTTGATGGGGGATGGAGGGGAGATTGGAGGTTGAGGGCATCAGGATGAAGAGAGGGAGGTGGAGGGAGAACAGACCAACAGATTAGACAGACAAAGAGAGGAAGGATGAGAACCGAGATACATATTGTAGAAACAGGGGACAGGGAAGGCTGAAAAATATGGTGGTGTGTGTGAGGGGGAGGACGAGGGAGAGGTGTAACGCTGGAGTCAGATAGGGAGGAAGAGGGTGTGTTTGGGTGTGTGTGTGTGTGTGTGTGATATGAAACAATCCCAGCCAGCACAAGTATGTCTGAAAAATGGCTCAGAGCAAAAGGTCAGGAGCCGCATCAGCACGCCTTCCACTGCTTCACTTTTCCATTCCTAACTCTTCCCCATCTACCCTCCTCTCCTCTCCTTAACCTCTCCTCAAACACACACACACACACACTCCCATTAGCACACCAAACTCCAGCACAGCCCCACTGTCATATAGTCTAATGCTACAGAGGGTTGAAAGGGTCCGACCCCCTGCCATTCACCCCGTCTGGGTCGCCTAATAAAAGCCACCCCTGCTGTGGTTAGAGCCTTGTAAAGACGGATCACATTTCCATTTCAGTTGCTCATCTCCTCTCGCACACACACACACACACACACCTCATATTAATTCCCCCAATTGCCCTGTGCCTTTTGTCCAAAAGGCTGGTGTCACAGGAGGAGATAAATGGAGTGCTGCATGGCAGTTTCTCAGAGCGGCGGCGACGGTTTGTGCAGCTCTCGGGGTGTGCCTGCGAGACCGGGAAGAAGAAAGAATTCTATCTGTGCTTGTTAATGCAGCCTTGATCGGGAAAGTGTGTGTGCGCGCATGTTGTCCATGTGTATTTTGCAAGAACAAGAGTGAGATCATGCATTTCCAGGCATCTGTTGCACCTTATTAGCAGCTTTTTAGAATGAATTACCTCACACACACACACACTCACACATCATCATCATCCTATTCCATCCACCCAGATAATCCCTTTATCTTGGCGGCTATTCAACACATAAAGGCCAATGCCACTGAATAATGATGTGGTCGTATCCGCTCCTCATTTACTCTAATCTTCACCTCAAGGTGACAATGATAGAGAAATTTAATGCAGGCAGTCGCTCGGCGCCGATTAAATCTTCCACTTCCTGATCAGAGGTGTGTGTGTGTGTGTGGTTAAAGGTCCGCTCACACATGGACTCTCTTTGCAACCCTCCCTCCTTCAAAACTCCCAGAGTTCAACAGTTCAACCCTCCATTAGTGTGTGCAGAGAAGGTCACTTGTGACAATCCCTGAAATCATCACAGCGATCCATCTCTTTGTTTTTTTCCACGCTCTGCTCTCTCATTTCCATATTTGGATGACACGCCTGGCTGGTTTGTTTAATCATAGAAAATTGCTCGGCTGCACAATCAAGTTTGTCTCTTTATTTTGTTTTAACGTTTTGTTATTAGCACAGCGGCGGCGCTGTCACAAAGCTAATCAATTTGAGACAATGACAGAACGCATTTTTCTGCCGGAGCGAGGGGCATTAAAAGTGCTTTGTCAGGATGTGGAGAGAGAGAGGCCTGCGTGCGGAATTGAACTCAGCTGATTTAATTTCAATTTAAACGATGTTTGCTTGCTAAGCGGCGTGGCAGGAAAAACACAAGCGTTAACGCCGTGCCAGGAAAGTTTTCGCTCATCATAGTTTTGGGAGTTGCAGACAAGTCATGTTTTTTAAATGATGGGTGAGGTCCTTAACATTAAAAAAAAAAAAACATAAAAACACTATCCACTTCCTCTTTTTCCAGGAGTGGAGGGAGTGTATGAAATAGAAAGATTTAGCACGCCTAAGAGCGAGCCTGAGAAAGCTGATGAAAGAAAGGAGGAATGGAAGGAGAAAAGTGGAACTGAAATTAAAAGGCGTTAAGTGTTTGAGGGCGAGAGGCTGAGGATTCTTTCTGTGGAGTGTGTTAGCGGCTCGCACAATCTCACACTGTTGAGCTCGGTTGAACAAACGCTTACAGAATCAAGTCCAAATGATTTAAATGCAAAGCAACGGCCTCGGGCTTTGGTAAAAAAAAAAAAAAGACGATAATAGGGAAGATAAAGTGGGAGGAAGAGGAAAGAAGCCTACAAGAGATGCACAAATGTAAAAAAAAATTATCCCAAATACAAGCTTTTTGTTTCCACAGCGAGGTTACAATCTGCTAATAGTTAGAAAAATCCCCTGAAATTCTGAACCGAACAACCAATAGAGAGATAACGTAAAAACGCCAGAGGGGCTCCAGCTTTGTGTTCATCCAATTAAAATACAGTCGTTTCTGGTTCAGTGTCTCTGTGCACAAAAACATCTGCAGGCCTTTCCAAGACTTCATGGTCATCCGTGTCCTTGGAAAGAAAAAACAGGAGAGGAAGACAGGAAATGTTTCTTTCCCATGGGGTGTGTGTGACATTAACTAGAGGCACACACACACACGTTTACACAAACACTCAGAGCCTCAGTGGACTGTGATAGGTCAGGACAGGACACAGAAACGCTCAGGGGACACTGTCATTTATGTCATTTTTTATACGACGTAAGACACATGTTGCTGTTTCTTTCGGCCTCGCAGCTGAAAGAATTCAAGAGAAGAGAAGATGAGGGTGAAGTCTTGAAACCAGATTCTCCGCGTCGACCACGAGACCACCCTGCTGTACTGTAAAATGCGGTCAGGAAGGATTTACGATAAAGTACACAAATACGATGACTGGAAGACATATAGTTCACCGCTGGCACCATGTTTTCATTGCGGTACGATGTGCACAGAGAGAAAACGTGCAAATGTTCAGCGGAGTGAACTTGAGTGAAGAATGAAAGAGAAGATGCTCGGTTGCATGGCTGTTGTGTCTCTTTGAATCTTCTGGGAATGAAACGTTTATCCGCTCGGGGGAAAATGTTTCATATTTCGTTTCATGTGTCCCCGCTGGGAGATCGATATAAATGCTGCAGCTAGCACAAATGGCCACTGTGTCTTTGCAAGACAGAGAGAGAGAGAGAGAGAGGAGCACAGTCTTGTGTTTAGATGAAGATATAACACATATATCTGTAATATGAGAGAGGGAGAGAGCGGGGTGTAGGGGAGCCTTACTAAATTATGCAGTTTCAATTTCCCCATTTAGGGAGGACAGATCAATTTCTCATGCTAAAACCATTAACCCTTAGGATGGGCAGCGTTGCCGTGGCAACACAAATGATGTCCCTTGATTGGAAGCACCTGTTTTCATGCCTATGGACACACACACACACATTTAGATAGATAGGCACACACACATGCATGGACAGACAGTGATTAGTAAATTTGACGTGCAAGACTGACTAGCACTAGATATGCAGGGGGACTCGCCCTCGAGCTTCACACACACGCACACACACACACACACACACAAACTCACACACTCACACACACACACACACACACACACGCTCCTCATTTATGGACTGACACTTGTAAGTTTCTGAATTTGTAACGATGCAGTTAATTCAACAGATATATGTTGCTGTGTGTGTGTGTGTGTGTGTGTGTGTGTGTGTGTGTGTGTGTACTTAATTGTCTCAGGGCAGGGTCCCTCTTGCACTGCAGCCTGTGGGGAGTTGTATTTCATCAACCCTCCCTGGGGATGGGTGGTGTGTGTGTGTGTCTGTGTGTGTGTGTGTGTGTGTGAATGTATTTGTGTCACTATGGCTATGCACACTCAGACATCTCTCTCCTTCTCCCTCTTGTGTTTCCTTTCCTTCTTCCTCTCTATTTTTTCATCCTCTCTTTTCAGAGTCGTCCTTCCTCTTCTTCATCAGATTATGTTTTCATTTGGTTGTATTATAGTCCCCCCTCTTTCTCTCTTTATCTTCCAGTCTCTCCTCCTTTGGCAGCAGTCCCCCATCCTTCTTCTCTCCCTTCCCCCACTTGTTCCACCCCCACCGTCCAAATAGCCCTCCGGTCAGGACACAAGATGGTCATTGGCTTGTATATTATGTGGCAGTGTATGTCCACGCTCGTTGTTTTTCCTGCTTTGATAACGACCAATGAAAATCCCGCAAAAAAGGACTATTTCATCTAACTTTCTGTGTACACGCACACGACTTTATCACATTAATTGATTAACCCTCGCTGTGCCGCACCGCCCTCGTGTTATTATAACATCAACAAAGGAGGCAGCCCCCCCCTCTGACGACCTCTGGCTTAGCTAACAATGCCGGGGCACGATGCTGCACGCTGGGGGTGAGAACTGGAGATGACGGGGGGAGATGAAGGTTATTAGAGAAGGCTTTGACGTGAAGGAGTTCTTTTTTCTGTTTCCCTGGGATGCTGTTATTTGAAATGGTGCAGAGGCCCTGAAGGGCTCTGTGTTGTTGTTGTTTGTGAACAGAAGGTCTTTGGGTTGTGTTTAGTCCCCTGCAGAACTAAAACGTAGTGTCAGTGCTAACATGCATGTGTGTGCATGTTTTCATATTTCTATATTAGCTGTGCGTACGCGCACAATGCAGACAATAACTCCTGGTAAGTGCATAAGTAGCTCTCTGCAAATGAAGCATAGTTTGGAGCCCAGTCATCACTTTCTTCTCTCCTTACTCTTATTTTGTTTTTATCATTTTAAAAATTCTGCTTTGAGCTTCCTGCAGTGCGCCACGCTAGCATGAACGCTTCGAGAAAAGTTGAGGCTCTTTCTCCCCTAAAAAAAACTGTATTATTTATTATTGTGGAAATGCCTCTGGCTCTCCTCTGAGAAGCTTCCTGGGGCTCATTTTTCAGCAGCCATCCAGCTGTAAACCTTCCCCGTCTGCATGCACCCAGAGGACTCTGCAGAAGGAGGTGTCACACAGCCACAAAGGCATCGGCAGAAAGTGAAGCACCGCTCTCTCTCTCTCTCTCTCTCTCTCTCTCTCTGCATGTGGATGTTAATTCTCCCTTTTCCTCCTCTGTCTTTCTCTGCCGTCCAACAGCTTGTCCAACAGATGAAACACACACACACACGTGGCTTTGCCTGGCTGGTACGCTTCACTGCGATGTCAGGTAGAGTCTCTGCCTGTGGAGCAGCAGGGCTCAGATTGGATTCCTTGGCTCCTCGGCTTTAGTTTCTTGCATGGAGGGTTATGCCTTGATGGGGCTTGTGGTTAGTGTCAGGTCTTTGTGTGTGTGTGTGTGTGTGTGTACAGCTGTGTGAGGGTAGAATTTGGATTTCTGCCTTTAATTCCCAAAACACATTCCTTTTTTTTTTCAAATGGCTTTTCCAGTCACTTATTTTCTATGGCATGAAACAGTAGACGGCCACACTGATTGTCTCTCTTCCAACGCTTCTGTTTTCTTTCATCAAAGCCTGAAAGAGCTGGGAGAAAGAGAATGACAGCATGAGAGACTACAGTTGTAGTTCTTGGCTTGGTGTCTTGTATCACATGTTGGTGGCGGCTTATGAGTTTTCCACATTGAAAAAAGACACTCATAGCTTTTTATGTATGGTATTTATCAGGTATTTAGGAATGAAAGGCGTCCCCGGAGGGAAGAATGGATGGTTTACTCTACGCATATTTTCTCCTCAGCGGGGAAATATGTCTGTAATGTTATCCAGAGCTCAATCTGTGTTTGTACTTAACAGGTTCTTCATAGCACTCGAGTTAAGATGGCGGAGACGTTACATAAAATGTGTCATAGTGGAGCAGGAGAAAGGCAATGCTGAAATGAAAGGCCAAGAATGTGCTTGAGTGCTCTGCCTCAGAGGGCAGATATAATGCGGATTTGAAAGCAAGGCTATGTAATATTTACTGAACAGCAGCAATTACAGGATAATGGCACGCTCAGGTTAACAGGAGCATAAGTAGAAGAGTCATAAAGTCAACAAGCTGACTTAAAAAATGTCAACGAGACACAAATCTCTATCTTAAAGGTCCAGTGTGTAGATTTTAGTTGCATCTAGTGGTCTAGTGATCACCCTCACCTTCCTAGTGTAAAGGAGAAACAACACTTTAAGGACCCTGTCTACAGTCAGTATTTAGTTTGTCTGTTCTGGGCTACTGTAGAAACACAGGGTTTCAACATGGCGGCCTCCAAGAAAGAGGACCTGCTCCCACTGTAGATATAAAAGGAGAATTTTTAAGTAACAAAAACAAAAATGTTCTTATTTTCAGGTGATTATACGTGCATGAAAACATAGTATATATATTATATTTAATGTCTGCCTTATTCTGAAAATAATCTTACACACTGGACCTTTAAGTTCACATATAACTGCTACATTAACATGCTAGCATGCTAGCTAACATGACCCTGAGCTGCTTTAAGGTCGTACCAGGATTGGATGTATTGAAAAAGAGAAGAGATTGATTGCTTATGAGTTTAACTTTCATTTGTAAGAGGAAGAATCTTCTTCTGCTTTCTTCCAGTCACTGTTAGCTAGATTAGCAGATTGTAGATTGTTAGTTAAGATGATGAGTTGATGAGTCACGGGTTTGACCTTTTGACCTGTTGTTACTGTTTTCAGCTTCTTGCTTTTGTTATAAATTTAACATAGTTTTTGTAGTTTATTTGACATTTTATAGATTAAATAATGGATCTAGGAAAGCAATTACCATTAACACTGATTGGACAAAACAATAAACATGGCAGATTTTCCTCTTTAAGTACAGTTTTGTTGTCAGTGACATTATAAAATGATGTTTTCCATTTGCAGTTGCACACATTCATTCAGTCACAGCAGACCACCACCTTACAGAAAAAATGACCCTAGTTAGTACCATACAGTATTATATAGGAGCACCTTTAACTCATAACTCAGTATTTTTTTGATGAATCATTAAAAATGTCAAAGTTTTTTCATTTGTCCTTTGAGATTTAAAGAAAGAAGAACTAAATTGTTAATTTTAAGGAGGAGAGACTGGAAGTTAATTTTTAATGTAGAAATACCAATTTCTGTTTTTATTAATATGATTTTTTTTCTCTAATTGTCCGCTTTTATTTATTTATTTTAATTAAATGTCCCAGGACCATTATCTTGACAAAAATTAAACACAACTTGTTGTTTCCAAAGTTTTAAACCGTCATGTGGCCTTCCCTCAGCTGATGAAGTTGCTCAGTTGTCATGGAGATTTTCTCTATCCGACCTGATTTCCATACTTTGGTCACATGACAACAGCTGAACAGCTGAGCAGCACTGTGAGCCCGAGGAGAGGTGACATGTGGTTCGAATCTTTGGAGATAAGTAAGCTGCACCCTGTCGAGCAGTCCGTTCGCTGACCCTGAACTTTTACGTCGACTTCATCATCTTCATCATCACCCAGTGCAAGTACAGCAGAGGCACAGCTACGGACACGTGTGAAGACATAACCACACACGCTAGAATAACAGTAATATACCTAAACACACATCACCTGCAGCTTGATATGAGTTGAGCTGTATGAGTTCAAAACATTTCTGTGGATTATTCTTTTCTGTCTCTCTACCACCATAAATAGCGCTGATGGGGAAGAAGGGAACGTTGCCATGGTGACACAGTGCTATGGCAGCCGGTAATTATTCTGGTTTAAGTGCCAGCAGAGACACACACAGGAGCTGGCACACAGTGGCAGATAGTGACACCTGGACGCGAGGCTCCCAGACCAGACAACCAAATGAAAGAAATGAATCAGGCTGAGGAGTCAGACACGTTAAGGGTGGAAGATCTGACAACATCTTGACCACGTGTAGGGTCTGATTTTAAGAGATTTCAAGGAAAAAAACCTGGAAATCAAGGTCAAAATCTCAGTAGGTTTATAGACTGAAACACCGCAGTGTGGGGAGTGTATCAGTGTGTGTGTGTCCAGTGAATATCATGTGTTATATGATACAGTGATGTCACCTGGTTATTATCCTCTCAGTTACATGGACAGACTGGTCAATAAAGTGGGTGTGTGTGTGTGGGTGTGTGTGTTTGAGAGGTTGCATGAAGCCTGTTGTCCAATATGTATTTGATATAGGTATTAAAAAACACAAACATGCTCACAACTCCCACTCAACCAAGCTTACCTTCATGCATCCTCACACACACACACACACACACACACACACACACACACACACACACACACACACCACACACACACACACACAGCCTCCAAGGATAATATTCAGCTCAGTGCTTTACTTCCAGCAGTAATCCCCCCCCCTTCTCATTTTTATCTGCTCCCTTCCAGGCGAGGCCAACCTGACTAATCATCCAAGGTGTCAAGGTAAGGCTGTGTTTGCCTCTCACCAGACACTCACACTGATAGCAACATGAGCACCCCCGGTGTATTCTCCATTTGGAAAAACACAATCAAACGTTGCACATAACAAAAACAGGAATTCCTCAGCGTCCTTTTGAAGACAGAAGTTAAAATTGGCTTCTGCAGCACCGTCTGATTTCGCCACAGAACTTCTTTCGCCGATAAGAAGACAGAGGAGCGCTCCCCCGACTCCCACACTCCCCTCTCGCATTAGCATAGGCCAGCAGAGAGACACAATGGAGTTTTTCACCACCGGCACAATATACACATTGCTGCAGACAGGAGTTTGGCTCTTACACGCCCCAGAGAGGACGAGAAGAGGAAAGGTAGATTGACAGTTTTTGTCACTGACTCCTGATTTTTTGCCAGGTCTGCTGTAGCTGTCAAGTTGTCTGATTGAAAAGAGACAGACAGAGAGAAAACACTCCTGACTTTGTGTTTTTTTTCCTCCCTGCCTTCCCTGTCCTGCATGTCATCTCTTTTTGATCACCTCCCCTCCCTGTCTATCAGACACCGCAGTGCCAAACCATCCTTACGCACGCACACTGGAAAACAAACCCCTCCACCTCACCTCTTTATTTCTTCACAGTTTTCCGAGGCTCGGTGTAGCACACAAGCCCCCCCCCATTTTGCCGTGAGTCGCCCGCGAGACCACACAGGGGCCATAAATCACCCCGTGATAACATCAGGGGTTCCATCAGTTCAGCGAAACTCAACTTTGGTTGTTAGACAGAGACGTGATGAGGATGCTTATGCTGTGCGCAGAGCCCAGACACCAGTTGTTGGAGGCTCTGGTGTGTGAGGGCCACTGCAGCACACTCCCTGTCTGCACTGCAGTCTGACTCTGCTGTGCGCTGCCACCTGCTGGCCATGTCCAGGCACAGACTGCAGTTGAGCAGCTGGTTAAGATTTGACAGCATTATTAAACCTCAGTTCTTTTTAATTAATGTTAAGGAGTAAAGTGATCACAGACATTAAAGGGCCTGTGTTAAAGGCTGTCAGATCAGTGAAACATGTTTTATTAAAGATGTCAAATGTAGTTTTGCTTGCAGTTTTCATAACAGAATGACTAATACGGTTTCCTGCAATGAAGCAGCTGCACCAGAATCAACTCAGTCCAATGTTTGCTCAACAAACAGGCCTCAGTTTGCTGAGTTTGTCTGCTGCATCCTTCAGTAAATCCTATTCATCCTCAACCAACAATTAATGCTGCACTGAAAACACACGGATTCTTCCTCTGCATATTTAATCTCATGTAAGCAATGTAGTGTGGGGATTCAAGCAAGATTCAAGCTTGAAGACGTGATCTCACAACAGATGATTTAAGTTTGAAAGTTTTTATCCTTCTTGTGTCTCTCCCCAGCCGGTACCTGTCCGATGTCCTCTCCTGCCTCAGTGTGATGCGTCATGGCTCCGGTGCTGAGTGGAGTGTGGTGGGGGCCGGAGGCGGGTGTCGTCGGTTCGGGGGCGGCAGCTGCTACCGGGGTGGCGTCATGGCTGGGGAGTGGGCAGCTGGTCCTGGCCGTCACCCTCAGCACCCTCACCGTTCTGCTGCTGGTCTCTGTGCTGCTGCTGTTGTGTGCTAGCTGCCAGGGGTAAGTGGAAACACACACACACACACACACACACACACACACACACACACACACACACATTTACTGGCCTATATAATTGTTGTGCTGGGAAACGCTCACATATTTAGACAAATTCAGGAAAGTCTGACAGTTTCCTGTATTACCTATATCTAAACAATATCTCTTGCTGTTGCCGGCTCTGCATTGTAATGTTGAAAATAGCATGAATACCTGAGAGGGCATTCTTAGCTACAGTAATTACTATAGGTGCAGCAACAATGAGGAGCAGTTATGCTGAGTACGAGTAAAGAATGTCCTCAGGGATCACATGGCTTTAATATAACAATCACGAATAAGTGTGTGTGTGTGCTGTCGTGTAGATTTAGCCTCATAATTGTTTTTATATATACTCCCGAGAGTTAAAAGAGCTTTGAGTAGAACTCTAATGTCCCCAAGGACTTAATTTGGCTCACAGCTCACAGTCAATAAAAAAAGTACAGCAATGAATAAAACCAATATTAAACAGAAAAGTACACAAGCTAATGCCAGCATCAGCTGTGTGTGTCATTTAAAGCCACAAGCAGATGACATGTTGGTCAAAAATAGCTGAAAACCACTTTAGCCTCACCGTTATTGATTCATTTTAGCCCAGAACCAAAGCAACGCAGAGACTGCTTCATTTTCCTTTAGAGTAACACTGACACCACAAAGTGATCATCCACCTTTCATCCCCGCCTCTCATCTGTCCATTCTTCTTCCTTTGTAGGCAGAAGAAGGCAGCCAATGGACATCCAGCAGGAGACCATGAGAACCTCATGAATGGAGTGAGCTGGATTTATTATTATTTCTATTTCTATAGCACCAAATTATAGCAGTTAGCTTATGACACTTTCCGCATAGAATGAGTCTAGATTGTACTCTATATGACATTATTAACAGAGACCCAACCATGAGCACCATGAGCAAACACCTGAGCGACGGTGGCAAAAACAAAAGTCCTTTTAAAGGCCGAGTGTGTAAGATTTGGGGTCTTTATTTTCAGAATAAGGCAGACATGCAATAGAATACTCATAACTATGTTTTCTATGTTTTTATTTTTGTTACTTGTTGAAACTGTGTTTCTACAGTAGCCCAGAACAGACAAACTAAATACTGACTGTAGACAGGGTCCTTAAAGTGTTTCTCCTTTACACTAGGAAAGTGAGGGTGATGTGAGGAGATTGCAATGCAGCGATTAGACCACTAGATGCAACTAAATTCTACATACTGGACCTTTGAGTGGCAGAAACCCTGAGGAGAGGCGAGATCTGCTGGTTGGGTTTAGAGAAGGAGAGAAGGAGAGGGGAGGGATGTTGACGATATACAATACTTTGACATTTTGATCAGCTTAACTTGGCATAAAGACCTGAGACAAGTGGAAACAGTCTGATGTTTTATCAGTTTTGGACTCTTTCTTGTTCAGGTCATTGACTTAAAATATCAAACTATTCCTTTAAGCGAGTTTAAAGACGCATCTAAAATCGATTTAATAGCTTTGATGAAGGACGTGTCCCTGAGAATGAATGTGTCGTGACTTGTGTTTCACTTCTTGTGCTCCTGATGTATTCGTGCATGATAGAGTATCATGTGATATTACACATG
This sequence comes from Larimichthys crocea, assembly GCF_000972845.2. Taxonomy (NCBI): domain Eukaryota; kingdom Metazoa; phylum Chordata; class Actinopteri; family Sciaenidae; genus Larimichthys; species Larimichthys crocea. The sequence continues at coordinate 44,169,668 of NC_040023.1, read as the reverse complement.
GAGGCTAACAGCTGTGGGTTTTGAGTCAGCGCGCTGCAGTGTGTCAGACAGATTAGTAATTACGAACATTCACGCTTACACATGCACACAGCATACATACATTTCTGCTCTCTCACACAGTCTCTGGCAGACACTCGTGTGTAACTGCAGAAGTTTTTTAATGATAGGTTAGGTCAAGGTTCAGTGACACCTTCTGGGAAACTCAAGATCAAAACAAACGCTGGGAAAATATTTACTCAGATACATTCTCTATGTGTCTGTGAGGCAAGACACACACACACACACACACACACACACACACACACACACACAAACGTGCACACACACTGACATGCAGTCCTCATTAGTCACAGCGTGTGTGAGTGACATGTCTGTAATCAGGCCGTGTAACCACTTGTAAATGAGGCTTAGGATAGAGCTTCCAAATTGGCTGCATGCCTGAATAACACACACACACACACACACATACACATCTCCACCATGATATCCTATGACACACACACACACACATACCCTGACATTTGTCTTACACACTTACACACTTCCATCACACTGATTGACAGCCTCCAGTTGTTCCTCCAGCTGCTGATAAGGAAGTGCTTCCTCCATGTGGGAGGTTTCACTGATTGCTGTTTACATGTCACACTGTTATAATAATTCAGCATGTACTATTTATAGAGTTTACCTGCTCACTTTCTGGGTGTGTGCTCTGACACCGTGTGCTCTTGAACATCTTGTCACAGGCATGGATAATAATTACCAACTTGTGCAATGCTGGCTATTCTGTAACCAAGCAACGTTTAAGTGTAACAAATGCCTGGCTTTCACCGACTGAGTGACATCCACTTACTCTCTTATCCTGTCACTCCCCCTGGGGGATTTGTGTGTGTGTGTCATGTACACATACACAAGCCTTTTTGCATTTGATGGATATCTTTTCTGTAACCTGCAATTGCAGGGTGGTCAGGAGGAGCCATTTAAACGACGGACCATGTCACAGCCTGATAGGCTAAATGGGGGTCTTTGTCTTTGTTCCCTCGCCTGCACTCAGTCTGGCTGTCTTCCTACCTGCGGCTGGAACTCTGTCCCTCGCCTCCGTTTCCCTTGTTCAAATTTTTCGCCTCATCATTTAAATGTCTTTTATCCAAACTGGATTTAGACGTATTAAAATGCTACAATTGATGACGTTCAGCCATTTTGGATCCTTGTAATGTTGAAAGCACAGCCTCTGTGGTTATATTATATATGCAGCAGGTTTAATCACACACTTTTAGATGAAATTAAAGAAATCTACAGAAAGCTTTCAGTCATTTTGGAGCATTAGCTCATCCTAAACATGCTACGATTGTCTTTGTGAGCCACTCCTCACCATGACGACTTGTTGGAATGACGCTGAGAGTTTAACTATTTATTTGGTTAAGAAAACACAACACAGGATTAACATGAGGGACGTTTGGGTCATAAAATAGTTAAAGATTACATCATGTGTTATGAGAGTAATTGACCACAAGGTGGGGTGGTGGAGCTTCTAATCTGCTCACATAGAAGGGAAAAAAACAAACCTAAACAAAGAGAATCTGGACTTGCACCTCTTCATGTGTTTTCTGAGTTCTTATTAGTGAGTGATGGAGCGATATCATCGCTTACAGGTAGAAGAGAGTTATGTTTGTTTGCATCGTGCCTTAATGTGGCAGGTGCTCAGCACATGCAGTGTTAATGAATTATTGGGAGTGTTGATTCGAGTGTTTGCTCGAGCTGATTCGGCTGCTGATTTTTTCCACGTGATGAAACAGCTTTCAACTCGAAGACGCAGTATGAAGACTATGAAGTTTGAGAAAGGTCTGCCGAAGTGCTCTCGAGCAAGACTGAATCCTTGCCAGCTGCAGAGTTGTTGTTCTGTAGATTTAACGTTACTGTGAAAGGAGGGAAGGTAAAATGGAGAAGCAGATTTCCCTGTGGGAATCCATAAAGTATCATCTTCTGTGGTTTTTGATTTCATTCATGTCGTACCAACACATTCATTTCACCCTCCTCTGCAGGACGGTGCTGTTTTTCCTCACTTAGTTTCTTTTATGAATGAAGCAAAGTGACATTAAACATGAAGTGAGCTGCGTCCATGTGAGATTTTTACATTGAAGAATGATGTCAGAGGAGCTCATAAATCCAACTACAATGTAGGATGAGAACAAACAGCATTGCATCTTGATAAGGCATAAAACAGTCAACAGTTTGGTTGTTTTACACTGACAGAAAATCGTGATCTATCTCATGTCGTTTGTTTGGTGGGTAAAAATACACTGCATTTAATTAGCCATGCATAACATGCAGATAATGAGCTTCAAGTAATCAGTAGTGTGTTTGGAAAAGCTAAGAAAAGCAGAGATAAAGAGCAGGCAAGAGTGGAACTTGTAATCAGCCATCCAAATATGATCCTAAAAACTCATTTTCCAAACACATGGCCTGACTGTGGCTTCTGAGTTGCACCGAGCTGTGAAAGACATCCACGCTGTGTGAGCTGAGAAGATCAGATTGACATTTGTTCCCCTTTAGGAACTTTTCATGTGACTTTGGTGTGTAATTGAAGTAATGTGGACATTAAATGTTGTTGTTTTTTCAGCAGTGAGTTGAGCTGCCAGCCTCTGAGCGGTGTCAAACATCTTCTCCTTTGTTGTGCAGGTGTCAGAGAGAGAGACCATCAGCCAATCAGCAGACAGTCCAGCCACTGATGTGGCTGTCAGCACCTCTCACAATGGTCCTCTAACCAGCGGTACAAGTAAGCCAAGATAGACAGCGTTATCTTAGCACATCATGTCTTTGTTGCCGATAGAGTTATTAACCCTTGAGTTATTAATCCTCCTCAAATTTACCACTCTCTGGACAAAAATGCAGGTGTCCAAAAAACTGCTATTAAATCATCATACATCGATATGTTTTTCTGCTTTTTTTTTCATAAACAACTTCAAACATGCTTCCAGAATGCATGGTTTCTACTGTAATGGCAGTGAGATTTTAAAAATCAGGTTTTAATGGAAGTCAGTGAGGTATTTTTGGCCACGATTTGTCCAGAGGACACTGCATGAAAAAATACTAATGCAATCAAATCAATTTTGTTTTTAATCAACACCAAAACCCCATCCCCTACTATTTATTATAATATAAATACTATTTATTCTATTATATTATTATATAATCATTCAAATAATTAACTGGCAAGGGTTAAAATCATGGGAAAAAGTGATTGAATGTTTGGTAGTTTTGAGCAAGTTTGAAGTCGTTTTATGAGATTTATGACAAAAAAAGTCCAGAAGTGTCCAGAAGGTGCAAAATGCATCAACAGAGTATAAAACATGACATGTAAGAGTAAAAGAGAGCTAAAAGAGCTATTGGATTTCAAAAGTTTTATTAAAAAGAAAAGTTCTTGCAGAAATTCATGCCACAAGCTGTAACACAGATGAAAATCACCAAATCAAAAAAAAAAGAAAAGGTTGAGAAAATGCTCGGGGAGGTCACACGGGTTAACCTTTATAATCCAGTTACGTGAGTCACTGCTGGTAAAGTGCAGTGCATGTGTATGTTTATGTATAATTCAGCGACATGATAACAACAGTTTCTGAGCAGCTGGTGTTATGCAACGTCTTTGTTTTCTTTCAGCTTTGGTTGATTTTAAACCTCAGCTGTTGTTTTTATAGCCATATCTATGTAATGCTCTTAGTCATTTTTACCTGGGCGAGTACTGCGTATGAGTATGAGAGAACTGTAAATAGCGACGAATCTATCCTCCAGAGATAAACAAGGAAAATGTGACTCATTACAGAACTACTTTGAAGTAAACGTTGAAAACACGTCTTTGTCTCATAAAAACACGCTGAATGTCTCTACATGAGAGGCTCTTAACTCGCCCTTACTCTCTTCTTTTTTTTTCTCCCTGCTCCAATAGTCCTCACGGACACGCAGGACACCAGCCCCCAGCCGTCAGAGGAGATGCTGTCCAGCCAATCAGAGCTCAGGTCCTCCAAGTGTCCTCAGGACCGCGAGCTTCCCAGCATTCCTCCCAACAACACCCTTATTGGGGACGGACCCCCAGCCTCAGGGGACAGCACCTATGAGGTCAGTGTTTAAAAGTCACCTTAGAAAAGCTGAATCATATCTTTACTCACCCTGAGTCTGAATGTGGCTGTTACAGTGTATTGAATCATTGATCGGCTGAGCTGGTGACTGATTGATTGACTGAGCTCAGGGACAAAAATAGAGAAGATGGATTATTGAGTTTATTGTGAGAAAGCATATTAAATATCCAGTGTTTGTATCTCATATCCAGGTGGTGAAGGAGATTGCGACGGCGTCACGTGATGTGAGCGCCGAAGACTCCCTGTACGAGACGGTCAAGGAACTTAAAGACCCCCCAACACAGCTCGGCCTCCCTAACGGTACCATCCAGCTGAGCCCAGATGAACCTCCCCATCATCCCCCCGCTCTTCTTAATGGCCACCTCAGTCCCAGCACACCTGAGCGTGGGCCACTGTGCACAGGAGTGGAGTACGCCTCCGTAGACCTGAATAAGAAGAGCCGCCACAGTGCTGACATGGAGGCCAAAAGGCGCTCTGAGAATATTCCCTCTCACAGGCCTCTGGAAGAACCGGAGGACTTGCCTCCGCCGGTACCAGAGAAGGTTCTGGATGAAAATGACAACCAGCCAGTGGTGATGAATGGGCTAGCGGGGGCTGGGCTGCACAATGGAGAGGTAAGAATGGTGTGTGAGTGTGTGTGTATGTGGACACCTGTAGATTTTAGTCAGCCAACATTTACACAATGCAGCTTCAGTCCTAATTTAATGGAACAGAGTAAACCACCTATGAAGAAATGAAAAAAAAAAAAGAATTCAGCCATAGACCTTGAAAAGATTAGTTTATTTTGAAGACACAAAATTAATGTAATAATTACTAATGGCAGTTTACATACTAAACATTGGAGCACGGACAAGACAGTGGTCATCACTGTGCGTCTGCTGCAGACACAAACCCTGAATCTGTAATAATTATTATAATAATAAAATCTTGTGAGCAAACAGCAGCACGAGCTGTGTAGTTAATGTAGTTAATATTAGCATGCTAGCTAGCAGTTGCTTTTCGCCAATTTGTAACAAGATGAAAATGAATCTTTTTAATAATGTCACCAGTCAATAATCATCAGTTATGAGGTTTGAAAACTTTAATAATCTTTTGAAGTGCTTCAACAAATGGACAGAGTGCAGCAGGAACGAGGGAATTAGTTCACATTTGTTTCCTTTTGACTTAAAGGTCCAGTGTGTAAGACATGCAATGTAATATTCATAACTATATTTTAAATGCATGTATAATCACCTGAAAATAAGAATCTTTTTATTTTTATTACTTGAAAATGTGCCTTTTATATTTATATGTTCCTACGGTAGCCCAGAACAGACTTACTTAAATGCTGACTTTAGATATGGCCTTTCAAGGGACATTGCACTGCAGTGATTACACCACTAGATGCAACTAAATTCTACACACTGAACCTTTAAAGTTTAATGTTTTTTTTGGTTGGATGTCTTCAATAAGGTCTTTGGTTAACACAAACACAAGCCTTGTCTGTTGTTCTACATTGTAAAATACACAAGTAAATAACCCACTCGTGAATTTTGAAGGTTTTATGTGTCTTTTAAAAGGTGATCGCTTACGAGTGACTAAATAAGACTGCAGAGCTGGGGACATTAAAGGTCCAGTGTGTAGAATTTAGTTGCATCTAGTGGTCTAATTGCTGCATTGCAATCTCCTCACATCACCCTCACCTTCCTAGTGTAAAGGAGAAACAACACATTAAGGACCCTGTCTACAGTCAGTATTTAGTTTGTCTGTTCTGGGCTACTGTAGAAACACAGGGTTTCAACATGGCGGCCTCCAAGAAAGAGGACCCGCTCCCACTGTTGATATAAAGACAGAGATTCTTATTTTCATGCGATTATACATGCATGAAAACATAGTTATGAATATTATATTCCATGTCTGCCTTATTCTGAATATAAAGGCTCCAAATCTTACACACTGCACCTTTGAATGTCATCATGCTAAACATGTGGAGCTTCATGTCATGTTAAAGTTTGTTTATGTGCCATTATTTTCTGCAATAATCCAAAATCCAATGGGAAATCTCATTCGCATTTTGTTGAGGGAACCAGGGTGATGCAAACTTCCAAGTTTCCTGTGGAAATACGTCATCCCTGCAGCACTCTGTAGTCAGTGAACAGTGAAGTGACACAGTGAAGAAGAACCTGATTGATTGCAAAATTGCATCTCTTTCTAACTTTAGCCGTTAATCCACAAAAGTCTACACAAAATGTTATATTATCACATGACAAATCAATATAATCCCAAGGTCAGGCTCTCCTTTCTCTCATTCTTTACACCATCCTAATAACACAGTTTATACCCACATAAACTTGCTGTGTATCATCTGCTGTAAAAGACTGTGTGTCGCTGGCTTGAGAAAAAGACCGCGGAGAACAAAGAAGAGGGGAGATGTGTCGCCACTACAATTATCATGTGCTAAGCTGCCAAGCTCAGACTGAGGGACAGAGAGAGAGAGAGATGGTGCAGCACCGAAGGGAGAGGAGAAGAATAAAAATGGAGAGCTGGAGTGTGAAAAGCTGGCGAGTGTAATAGATGAAAGAGAGATAGTGGCGGAGAGATGATGGCAGATTGGATGAAAGAGAGCCGAGAGGACAGAGAGGCATTAAGGGTGAGAGAAAAGGGGTCAAGAGTGAGACACAGGGAGACACAAAAAAGAAACCCAGGCGTGTACAAAGAGTCATCTGTAGTATAGAAGATATTATATATATATATTAAAATAGAGATAGTATTGGTGGAGATGTAAAAGCAGATGAGTGTTGTGCACTGAACAGAGCTGCTGCTGCTCTCAGCATGCTGTCTTCCACATGCAGAGATCCACACTTAGAGAACACACACAAAAACCAACAGACACACGCACACTAACACACTCTCAGAGCTCCGAAATTGCGTCACACTGTTGACAAGCACACAAACATTGTCAATCTGTCACGAGCCGCACGGAGAGGCAACTGTTCCTCTCCTCCTCTTCATGTTTACCCTTCTCTCTGCGTTACTTTCCCATCTCCTATTTTAAAGCATAATTATGGTTTATGTGACTGGCACAGCTCTGAGGCTGGCAGTGCACGGTTGGTCTGTCATCCACCACTTAGGCCCCAAAGTATCTCAACAAGCATTGCATGGATTGTTATGTAGGTTTGGTACAGATGTCCAGAGGCGCCCAGAGGACAAATCCTGCAGACTTTGTTGATCCCATAACATTTTCTTTGGTGCCACCACAAAATTCAAATTTGCTTTTGAATTTGGGGCAATCCATCCATTCATGTCCCTCACAGGATGAATTCTATGTTCCATCTGTGGTTCATGACTAAACGCCTGCAGAACTATTGATCTTCTCGTCTCCTTCAGTTGTAGAACTTGGTGTTAACATGCTGAGCTAAAATAGAAACATAAACACTTTTTCTCCTCCTCCTCCTCCTGCTCTAAGCATTCTTGTCAGACTCACTTTTGGTTTTACCCATTGACACTATAAATATGGACATTGTATCCATGAATCACAGGTTTCTGAAGAGACATTGTGAAGCTTGGAGTGTGGTAGCTCTAGCTGACGCCATCTGGCTTTTTTTTAAATCAGCAAAGACTTAATATTAGCTATAGAGACAAAACAGTTTTTTGTACCAGGTTGTAATAGATAGAATATCTTTATTTGTCATTATGCAATGCATAATGAAATTTAAGTGCAAAACAAATGTGTACTATGTAAAAAACATAGTATAAAACATAAATAAAACAGATAAACTATGTAAAAAACATAGTATAAAACATAAATAAAACAGATAAAAGTGATAAAAACATGGAGAAATGAACCACATGTTTATTTCTGCTGTGTAGTTGGACATTTTGACATGTCTTGTAGCCGGCCTCGAGTGGACGTTTGAGGAACTGCAGTTTTCATGTCATGTGGAGACTGCTTGGTTTTACCACATGGCTGTATCATAGAACTGGATACAGACCCAAAGAAGGCACCTGTACAGTCCAGTGAGAATGCTCCACCTTGTGCGTACAAGAAGAAAAGTTTTCCAGCTTCCAGGTTTACTTCCTTCCTTTCTTTTTTTTTTTAATTAACTTTTTTTTTTATTGAATCCATTCAGCATCATCCCATCAGCATTTTACATCTCATACATATGTTTTCCAGATATACAGAACATATAACTCCAAAAGATACATTGCTTTTACCAGATAAAGTCTGTTCTCAATGGTGTTACGAAATCAACCCAGTTATTCCAAAAATTCTTCAATTTGAAAAAGTCAACTTTTCCATCATGTAAATGTTTTGCATCACTTCGACCCAAGCCTGCAGGGGTACCTCCGTTTTCAGCCACTTCCCAGTGATGGCTTTTTTTTTACCCACCACTCCTTACTTACCTTTTATGATCTGGTTGATGACTTGTTTACAACCTTTGTGATTGTCTGAACCATAGACATATATACATAGACGCCGCATTGAGCGCTGAATCGTACGTCGACGTCACCGCCATATTGGATAAGGCAGATCTGCCCGTAAACTAATACAAGGAAATGGACTGAACTTCATAAAGCGCCTTTCTACAAAGTTCTTTAAGTTAATGTCTCTTATACACCCATTCACACACACACTAATATATCTGGGAAACAAACAGGCACCAAAAACAACGTATGTAACTTTTAAAGTGATGATTATAAATGTTTACTCCTTATGTAAGCACCAAACCAACGTATGTATTTTTCTAATGCTGAGTGTTTACAGCTACTAATGTACGGTGTGGGTGTGTGGTGTGTGTGGGTGTGTGTGTGTGTGTGTGTGTGTGTGTGTGTGGTGTGTCACATACATATAGTATACACACACACCACATATATGTGTGTACTACTGTACCGGTATAATAATAAATAATAAATATAATATAATAATAATATAATATAATATAATATAAATTATTAATGTAATTATATATATGTATGTATATATGTTCACGTGTAATGTACACGTTAGTGCTCTTTATTCAGAAAACCCTCATGTCACATCTACATTTCAGGATCTGGTTATTATAGACACAGATTAAATGTTAAATATAAATATTTCAATATTTATCATCACAGTAACAGTGTTACACACATTAGTAGCTGTAAACACTCAGCATTAGAAAAATACATACGTTGGTTTGGTGCTTACATAAGGAGTAAACATTTATCATCACTTTAAAAGTTACATACGTTGTTTTTGGTGCCTGTTTGTTTCCCAGATATATTAGTGTGTGTGTGAATGGGTGTATAAGAGACATTAACTTAAAGAACTTTGTAGAAAGGCGCTTTATGAAGTTCAGTCCATTTCCTTGTATTAGTTTACGGGCAGATCTGCCTTATCCAATATGGCGGACCCGTTGACGTATCGCGACCAACGACCAACCCGCTCAATGCAGCGTCTATGTATATATGGCTATGGTCTGAACACTTCTTTCGTATTGGATTTATCCTAACCCAGGAAAAATAGTGCCAAAACTCAGAGCCATGTTTCAATAAAGCAGAACTATTCTTAAATATCCTCAGTCTGGTCGGTTCTCCTTGACTTATTTTCTCCCCCTCTTGTTATTTCTCTTGTCTTTAGTCACATCTCTCTGTTCCTTTGTCTCTGCCGTTGTAGCCAATTAGTTAATCACTGCTGCTCATTTGGACAGCAGGCGAGTCTAGCCTCCTCTGACCCCTGTATCCATGATGAAATCTTGATGCACTGAGCTACAATATACCTCCAAACCACACTGGCAACCACACACACACACAAAAATGTACTCATTTATGGACGCACCCAAATGTACCTCGTTGGCCTGCCTAGTCAGCAATAATTCTGTTATTTCTCCCCATCCCCCCGTATTATAGACACACAGATACGGCGACGCGAGTGTGTTTACATACATCCTCCTATATACAGACTCCCTGGGGCTAATTTAAGGTTAACCCTGAATGTTCCCGACTCCCTGTGGTTTGCGTCCGTGTATGACCAGGAGTCGTTGGTGATTTGTCTTGTCAAACCAAGTGTGCGTGTGTTTGTGTGTCTGAGCCTAGTGAGCGCCAGCTGGCCACCATCACTATGACAGTTAGTCTGGCTTCATGATGGATGATATGGGCTATAGAAACTCTCTCTCCGTCTCTGTCTCTCACACACACACACACACACACACACATGCAGACACACTCACACACTCATCTGTACAAACGCTGGGGTGCCTGTATGTAAATGTCTGAACCCCCTCAGGTTGTAGCTCAGTAAATGCTGCTTACACACACACACACACACACACACACACACACACACACACAGAGGGAAGCTTTCTCACATACACATTTTTTTGATACATACACTTGGTTTCTAGTTAAAAATTCACTGCATACACACACAGACACTCACACACTCATTCACGGCATCTTTGATCCTGTGCAGTTGTTGGACTGTCATAAACAGCAGTACCACTTGTTTGCAGTCATTTGATTGTGTGTCGCCTGTGGGCTTTTCATGCGAGGTACAGGAAATGAATTTGACCCAGCCAGTGGGCTGCTGGGATATATGCAGCATAGACACGGTCCAGGTCCAAGGTTGGTCAGCATTGTCAAGCCGCCAAAGGGAAACACTATTGTTAGAAAGAGAATTTGAGCATGCGTGTATACGTGCTTATAATCATGTCTTATAATTAGAGTCTATGAGATTCATATGTTTTGCATATCTTACAGTTCGGACTTGAATGAACACGTGCAGGATAATCTGAGTTGATGTATTCATACTGATTTGTATGTCGACATGCACGTCAGCGTGACTGACACACTGACACCTGAGTCGTCCATCTTCTGAGGCTGCTGTAATCAGCTTACTGTCATACCGGCACGTCCTGTACGTCACAGTGTCTCCTACACACACATGAACACACTCCCATAATCCCATCTCACATGCACGCACACAAACATCTTATTGTAACACGTCAAAACAAATGCCTATCCACATACTGTTAGCGCTTTATATTAGTTTAATATGCAAGTTTTTATGCATCAAATTCAGATTAAACGCTACGTTTTTTTGTTTTTTTTTTGCTGACTGTGTGACTTGCTTAATGAAAATTCCACTTTAATTTGTGTTGATACTTCAGCCAATAATAAGGAGGCTGCAAATTAGGTGAACAAATATTGCGAGACACACAGCAGCGATTGGGTCAAGTCACCTTTATCCGTGTTTCATACAAAGACTCCTCCGGGGCACTCTGCCTAATTGGTCAGCTAATTAAAGCCAAATGAAAAAGGCATCTGCTGCATTACAGAGTGTGTGTCGGATCTATAAAAGTAATCATGTCATCATGTCTCTGAGCGTGCGTTCTCCATAAAGTAATCACATTGATTTACGCTCTTTGAGAAAACGCCAGACAAACGTGTACCTGCACAAGGATACTACAACACGGCCGGGGAGGGGCAGCTTGATGGATGATCTTTGTGCACGGTTTTTCATTCAGAACATACGAGTGTAGCTTCTGTGGCGATGTGCCCTTGACAAGCACCGAGTACTTCTCCTCAACAAGTGAACAGCTTTCCCCCCATTTTTTTTTTTTTTTGCAAATGCAACATTAACCTTGGTGCCTCCAGCCAAGGACTTCGTGAATCTAAATTTAATTCAAGTCAGAAAAATAAAACAAAAAGCAGTTTTTCTCTCAGAAGTCTGTAAAAATTTCACTTGGTATCAACTATTTAGTCAACGCTGGCAGCAATATTGAAGTTCTTGTTAGACTCCTGAGGTGTTTGCCGCCGCTGTCAGATGTGCTTTGTTGATTAATGGCTCCCTCATCGATCATAAGGTGGACAGAGGCTGTGTGCACAAACATCACACTCTCTGTCACTGCCTATTGACTTTCACTCAATAATTTTCTTAATGAATGGATGGTTATATACAACATTAGCGTCATAGATACATAGATACATGGCAGAAACACCAAACATGGAGCTTGTTTCTATGCACTGCTGGGAATAGTTTAGAAACTCACTTTATTGATCGGTTACCAAACGCTCTCTTAAGACGTTCAAAGAGGTGTTTATATTTTTGAGAAGTTGTCAATAGTTTACTGCCATGTTTTAGTAATACAGATCAATAAGAACCACAACTGCATCTTAATTGCAGTTCTGCAAAGTTGCTGAAAACAGCTTTATTACAAAGTTTAAGCGCTACAGCTTGCTGCTTTTGATTATAAGTCAAACTATTTAAAGTCTACAGAGTCATACATTTTTCTGTAATTTTTTTACAACAGGAAATTCTTAAAAGTAAAAATGCGTGACAAGTCTTCAAATCCACTTTCAGGAGAAGTTAAGCTTCAACTTTGTAGCTTTAGGAGCGTCTTAAAGTCTATTCTGCGCTCAGTATTTCCTCTCTGCCATATTTAAATGTATCTTCCTGTTCTTTTCTCCTCCAGTTACACTCCCCTCTGTCTCCTGCACCAAGGTTCGACAACCACATTCTGTCAGACAATGAGGTAAGTGTGTGTTAAACTCCCTTATTCCCCAAACTGCCGTTTTCCAGTCCCGAGACAGCAGCACTTTACTCTGTGAATGCCGAATGCTCCAAGCACAAAAAATAAAAATCAGACAATACGCTACAAGGGAAAAACCCAGCAGGGAACTTTTGGCACGAATGCATCGGTTTCTTTTTGTGTTCGTACTCCTGGTATGTCAATAACTGTATGTTTTGTTTATGACCATTTTACACACCAAATGAAATATTCACATGAACATTGTGTGTCTTCTCTGTCCTTCAGTCAGCGGTGTACTCTACAGTCGACAAAACAAACTGTGATGACGCCGTGAACGAGGAAGACAAAGAGCATGACTACAGCAGCATCGCGGAGATCAAAGGCCTCGTCACGACCTCCTCCTCCAGTGACCTCTACGCCACTGTCAGAGATATCTACACCCAGCCCAACGAGCCAGAGCCAGGGGAAGACCCCATGTTGGACTGCATGGATCCCGGCTACGAAACCATCCGCATCCCAAAGACTAACAGCTCAGACGATGACTGCAGGGCCGAGCTGGGAGCGGAGGGGTCAGACGACACCAAGGCAGAGCCCGACTACGAGAGTGTCGGAGAGTTGGGTCTGAGCCGGGAAACATCCCGCCTCTGAGTTTTTCACCATCAACGACATCTTCATTCATGCCGGCTGGGGAGAAGCTTCTTCTCACTAAATCACTGTAGTGCTTTGGACCTGCCACCAAGCACGCTTTCGGTGCATGACTTGGGGGGGGGGGGTAAAACAGCAGAATATGGCTGACCACAGCATCCATCATCAACGCATGAGTGTCTTCTTTACAGCTTGGGTACGGTTTATCATATCTGAACTATTTAATTTATCAACCAGGGTGAATGTCATTGGTACTAGTCTGCTAAAAAAATTAACTGTAGCACATCAGTCAGTGGGCATTAATCATGTAGAAGAGTGCACTTTGGATCATCATTAAATCCCTCTTCTGTCTTTTCACACACATGCATATCATGGACATGTTTAACAAATTATGAAATAAATAAACTATAGAATAAATAGCAATCACAGCACACATGCAGAATTTGAAGGCATAGCTGAGGACACTATCAGTGCCTGCGATACAAAGAAGAATTCAGTGCCATATAATCCTGAATTTCATGCACTTAAGTGTACATATGAAGATAATCATTATTCTGCAGCTGCTAGTGACTTTCTAGCTTCCTTCGGGTGACCCTCAGTGTTTCATTGAGGTTTCAGATGGCGGATCTCTTGGCTATTCTTTGTCCGGCACCTCCACTGTGCATACTCTGCTTCCTATGAATGGGTTCGAGGTGCGGAAAGCAAAAGCCAGTTTTATCTGTGACCAAATGTTCAGTCGAAACAAATATAGCATTTAATAGATTACTGCAAGCGTTAAGGGTTCAACCATGTTACATGACAGGAGATGTGAAACTTGTCTGCAGAACCAAAATGGAAACCAGAGATGAGGAAAGGCAGACGGTTTCACGTGAGCGTGCGGTTTCACAATACATTTTGGAAGTATTTTACAGTCCATGTCGGCCTCTTTTGTGAAATTCATATTTATTTGAAGATGTATATCGTTGTGTACTTGTGAAATGTTGCAGAGTGAAAGTTAAATAGGGTTTTATAGAAGTTTCTAGCATTTTTATTAAGATACTAAATGAAAGTGATGTGTGAGATAGCGACAGTTGTAAAGGTACGCTTTCCCCTGACTTTTTTTACTCATTGTTTAAAAAAAAAGAGGACACGATGAGAACAGATCGTTGCACAGGGTTCAAAACAAATTCAAAAGACGTGTAATGTATGCGCGTTATAAACGCAAATCTATTGAGCCGCTGTATTTTTTTTGGTTGTCGTGTTTTTGAGTCTACTCTTGGTACAGTATACAGTCTTCAGTTGGTATCCTAGATGATTTTAAAGCACAAGGTTTGATATCACGGTACTGCATTTATATACAAAAAAAGCATCATCACAATCCAGTTCCATCTCTGCACAATTTGACTATCGAATGCTTTTTAACGCAGCAGAAACACTCTGAGAAAAGCATATCTGTCTGTTTGTAGCTTGTACTGACGACATGCCAACCAAGGCTTGTATATAGTTAGAGCACTATTTTAACCGACCGTTACTCGCTGGAAGTTTTATGTAAGCTTTTACTTATTTGTAGAGCGTCCAGAGTGGTATCATTTTAAAATAAGCCTGTTAAGAGCACTGATGATGTATGTTTGCCTTGTTTTAAGGGAAACCTGTAACCCTGCTTTTTACCTTGTATGTTACACAAAGTTGTCAAATAGCTTTTGAGCTCCAAAAAGTAGTAACCAGTCAAATGTCAAAAAAAAAAAATGGTACAATGTTTTGGTACATGCATTTTAAGAAACTGTGGTACTTTTATTTTAAAAAAACAGAATTAATGTCTCAATACTGTTGTTTGATGTTTGTTTTCAGATTAACAGGGCCTATCCTTCTTGCTGTAAATATCTCTTCCACTGCTACAGAAAAAGAAAAATGGTGTCATCTGTTTCCACCCACATCAAAATATTACAGCCAGTATCTCCAGTTAGTTCATATTTCATTAGACATGCTGGAGCTTGCTGCTGGTTCAGACAAACACAGCTAGCCCACGCTGACTGTATTAGATTCATAAATGATGTCAGACATTTGAAATGCTGTTGCATCTCCCAGTGATGTTACAGTGAAAGATGTTTTTGGATGGGATCCACTCCCTGCATTTTACAAGTGAAAAACGGGTAAATGAAGCCCTCGAAAAAAAAAATCATCTCAATTTCTGCAAAGAGCTAATTATCATCATTCACGGCCTAAAAAAAGCATTGTTCCTACCAAGGGATGCTCCTGTGTATCAGGCTGGTGCCATCATTCAGATATAATGGTGTTCACAGAATGCTATAAATGACCTCTAAGGAAATTATCTGTCAAAGGGGGGTGTTTTAGTGCCAAATCTAATCAGGACAACACACACACAGACACAGTTAATAGATACTTACCTAAAATCACTTATCCTCTCTAGCTGTCTATCTTGGACATATAAACACACACACTCACACACACAATCCCCATCAGGGACTGGGGGTGTGATAGAGGTTTAGAGATGCTTCCTCACTGCCCCTCCTTCAGCTCCACTCCTGTAATGAGACCATTTGTTCCCCCCTACAAGCAGCAGAAAACTCCACTGTGACACCTCCCTTTGATCGCAGGGCAAAGCCTGTTTTTTTTGGAAGTTATGGCCACATTTGTCACTCCCTTCTGTCCGATTTCCATTCTCTGCATGTAAATATTTTATGACATGAATTGTTCTATTAAAATATATATATAATAAATTGTGTCATTGGGTCTTTTTATTCATTTGGGGCACTGTCATGCAGAAAGATTGTGAGCTGCATATGATTTTCCTAAAAAACATTAAGTTTGACATTAATTAGGCTATTTGTTACTGTGATAACACAGTGGCTGGTATATTCTCTCTGTCACACTGGGCGATAATCACGATGAGTGAATTAGTCTCATGGTAAGCTTGATGATCTATTAAAGCACTGTGAACTTTTCCAGTGAAATTAAACAGATATTCTTTCTCGGAGAGCAACAACTCGAGTCACGTTGTGAGATCGCACTTTCTTATTTAGTACAGGATGTTGCTTTGATCAGAGTGTCAGCAGCATGTGAGCGCTGTTATGTGCAGTGTTGTGATAAAAAAAGCACAGAAAAAAAGAGCTTGGCTTGTTACATTACATCAGATGGAGGTATCAGTGCACTTTTGGCATGCTGACCTGTTCACCATATTTGCATTTCTGTGCATATTTGCATATAGCTTATCTATATGGAGTATTTGCACATGAAGCACTGTATATCAGTGTTTGTTTAAATTATCTGATGGTGGAGTGTTGTTTACCCTGTCTCTCTCTCCCCTCATTCCTGTCACTCTTCAGCTGTCTCTATCAAAAATAAAGATTGTAAAGGCCAAAAAATATATATATCTTCAAATGATCTGATGGTGCGGGCTAAGTGTTTGTTGGCTCTTGCCTGGGCTGATGTTGGAACATAGGAGAGTAAAATTAGTATTTTAATGAAAACCTCCTAAGAAATGAAATAACCTGTTGTGTTTACTTTTACAAAAAACAGACCAGTGCAGTCCATTAGTTTCACTTTAGGACCAAATCATAGTAATTTAGAAATCCCATGGCACCTGGAAAGTAGGCTACACGCCTTTAACAACTAGGTTATAGCATAAAGCCTGTCTGTCTGGTCGAAGTTTTCCTTTCCTCAGCCTAAATTCCCCTTTTTCTCTTTCTTTCCTTCTGCCATACCTCCTCCCCTCTCGTTTCCTCTCCATCCTTGCGTCATTGTTTTGAATGGAGCATCCTCCCGGCTTGCATTACCTTCTGTCGGAGGAGAAGGGGAGCGGTGGGGGTTTGTGGAGGCGTGTGCTGCGCCGACCAATTGGAGCCCGCCTCAGCCGCCGGACCGCACATGTTTACAGGCAGCATTCCGCCGGTAGAGGCTCTACTCGGTCGGAGCCAGACGCGGACTGGAGCTCGCTGTAGCCGGAGCTGGAGTCACATAACGGTCGTATTTTCATCCGTTTTCAATCTCTGCGGAGGGTCAGCGAGGTATACGACCGAGTGAGGTGAGATAATTCGACGTATTTTCTCCCAGTCTCCAAAGTCCAAGACGTTTTTTCATATATGAGCCGCCATTTTGCGAAATCGTGTACAAATGTCATCTCGGTTCCTCAAAGCGGCGGTTAGTCCGTGTTTTCCCGCCGCCCGCTCAGCTCGCAGGGAGCAGTGGGGAAAACAAACAGGTCGAACTGAGGAAGATTGGTAGCCGGTTGGATGGCAGAGGTTGTTTAGCGGCGAATGAATCGTCTTCACGTTGTCGGTTTCCGTGCTAATTCAAACTTGTTCGATTTTCGGTGCTTTTTTTTTTTTAGTGCGCTGTATTTTAGGACGCTGTTTGGAGTTTTCGCCTTCCGAGTATGTTGCCGCTTTCTAACATCTTATCAGGGCTGTTGGAGCGCGTAGTCTACCCGCTGCGGTTTTGTGTTTTTCCCGACGTTGTTTACCGGCTATAATTCGACGTTTGATGCATTAAATTCACCGGTTCACCGGCTCTGTATTCAACGAGACACTTTTCGACATGCATACGAGGCGTTTGGTGAAGCGGTCGATTCTCGGCAGCCGCGTTTATGCGCCGAGTCCGACGGGGGACGGGGGCCCGGTGACAGGAGTGGTCCAGGCTGTCAAGCAGGAAAACAGAGACGTCTCGGCCGTTGGAGCTCGTCGAAGCGTCTACACCGTGCTCATGCAGGACGGGAGCCTGAAGGAGTTCTCCGAGGATGAGATAGCCGCCGGGTTCAACCACACTGCAGCCAAAGGACCGCTGAAGTCCAGCTTGAAGGTGTGTGTGTGTGTGTGTGTGGGTAAAGCGCCCCGGCCGGCAGTCAGCGCTTCACTGTTTTTGTTGTGCGGTGTTTTGCAGCGTTTAACCGCTTCCTGCACGCAGCGGATTTAACGGTGACACCGCCGCCACTGATGCCAGATCTAACCAGCTCGGACAAAAGCAGCATTATTTATATAACGCATATTGCATGAAATGCACCAAAATAACGGGCTGTCATGACATTTGGCGACACCAAATATATGGGACAAAGGGCTTGCAACGGCCTGCGCAATGTTTATGTGTGGTAGTGGGTGGGTAAGCCGAGGCAAACAAACACGCTCTGACTGCAGCGTTTTGGATGGATGCAAAGAGCCGGGTTTTTTTTTTTTTTTTTTTTTTTTTCACACAGGCTCATTATTCATATATCACATTTATTACACCCTGCCTTTACTTGCACATTTGCACTCAAAGAATGTTGCATTTTGAACATTTACATTGATTAAAATGATGCAGCTGCTCACCCAGTTGAATATTAAATGTATTTTATTTGTCCTCGGATGGCACAACAAGCCTATTATTGTTTAAAAATAGACGGTGTGGGTTTCCTGTGGCATGCAAAGGAAGTTTAGATGATGTCCAGTTGTGAGGTCCTGATATGGGTCTAATTAGCAGTGACCCAATTGCCTTCATTGCCAACTTGCTATGCTTTGGTGTCACATGGCCTCAAAGGATGTGTGACGAAAACAAGCCAATCTAGCTCTTCTGGCATTGTGTGTGTGTGTGTGTGTGTGTGTGTGTGTGTGTGTGTGTGTGTGTGTGTGTGTGTGTGTGTGTGTGTGTGTGACTGTGACTAAATATGATCTTGTTTACAGCTGATTTTGATAAATTTTTATTGGTGTAGTTCTGTGCCCACTCACATTCATACGGGTTGTGTTTTGATAGCTTATCGATGAAGTAACTTGCATGATGTAATCCCGAGTCTTGTGTCTGTAACCAAAGCGGAAATGCTCGGCCACTGTTTTGTTACCACACATACTGGACGGCTCGCGTTCCCTTTATATAAATGTGAGCTTATATCGAGGGTGCACACCCTCCACATCCACCCCGAAACGCTCGTAAATCTCAAATGAAGTTCTAAAACTGTTGTGTCAAACTTTACACAGGGCACATCAAACCACAACAAAGGGGGAGCACAGGAGTCTCCGTGTGGAGAATCCTACGAGCTTTTGAGTGATGGGAAACGCAGTGTAAACTTGGGTTCCCCCTGTTTTGCATTTTTCACATTTGTGCATGCAGTGCTGCACTCACAAAAGCTGTCGCACAATACCGCTACAGTCACCGGTGCAGGCTGGAGTGGTGCAGCTGGGGCTGAGAGCACAGTCCTGTCAGCACAATGGTCAAGTCTCTTTCAGCACTCCGTTCCCACTGAGGTCGAAAACAAGCCATAAAACGAGGAGGAGGGGTCTGCTTGTGCGTTTGTTTGTGTGTGTGTGTGTGCATCTGTGTTGCTTTTTTGTGTGCATGGATGTGCTTTTCTCCCACGTGTATTTGTATGTTTGATTAGTTAGAACTGGCTACTTTACATTTTGGAGCAGGGGGGTTGTTTGTGAGGGCATGCCGCCGTGTTTGAGCAACAGCTGTACGGTCAACAAAGCGGGCACCCCCAGGTTGGCAATGGATGGCATGCTCCAAAGAATCTGGAGGCTTGGCACTTTGCCCAGAATGGCAAACGAATGCCCCCTGTTCTGTTTGGGGTGGGGGGGGGGGGCAGGATACCACTTGTTGACTCGATAGTTTCTGCGAGTGTGTGTTGTGTGAGCAGTATCACACAAATCTCTTGCAGCTAACAAAGAGTCGTTACTTGTTATTGGTTCGCCGGAGCTTTTGTTGTCCTCGCCGTCGTTGCTGTTTGTGTCGATCGTATGCCGAGGGTGGGAGTCAATGAAGCAATCTTGTTGACAGGAGCTCAGTGACTCTTTGTTCTGAAGAGCTGATCCCAGGCAGGCAGGCTGGCGTCGGCTATCCTTA
This sequence comes from Larimichthys crocea, assembly GCF_000972845.2. NCBI lineage: Eukaryota > Metazoa > Chordata > Actinopteri > Sciaenidae > Larimichthys > Larimichthys crocea. The sequence continues at coordinate 44,149,603 of NC_040023.1, read as the reverse complement.
TTGGTTGGCTGAGCATCATCAGCATGAAACACGGTGACCACAGGGTCAAGTCTAGATAACCGCCCCCCAAACCTGTGGTGATGTATAAGTAATGTTTGAGGCTAAAGGAGGTATATGTGTTATACACACACAAACACAAGTTTAACACCTTCAAGAAAAACGTGCCATATTACAGTCTGCATGCAGAATAACTTCCTCTGCTGCACTAAAACAAGACCAGGCCAGGACTGGGTCATCTAATTATGATTTTTAATGCGACCATCAAGTTATTTCTACTAACCGTAGTCACAGATTTATCTAGTATGAAAACAATCACATGGAATGTTGCACCCAATAATGTAATAACTTCTTGAAAATGGAATAACAAATGAAAGTTGAATAATATTAATAATTAACTTGATTGAAAATGTAATAAAACCTAATTGTGTAATAACACGTTCTCACAGATTTTGTAACTTTCTTTGTAATTTTTACCAATATTATTTACCTTCAGATGGGTCATTTTCCCCTCCAAACTGGTGATGTAATCATTTTGATGGTTGATGTATTAATGTAAAAAACATGTGCAAATATACATAATTCATAATACTGTCAGTCTCATGTTAGCCTAGAGAAAACACTAACATTTGACATTGGTATTGGCTTGGAGTTAGTTTGAGTGGTCGTTATGCAAAGACCGTCAATTAGACTGGAGTGGATCTTGGATTAGACACAAAAGCCGCAGACGGTTGCTTATGTCAAGTGAGCCACGAAGACAACATTACATTACATTACATTACATTGCATTTAGCAGACGCTTTTATCCAAAGCGACTTACAGAGGAGGACATAAGCTGAGAAAGGTGTAAAGGAGCACAGAATAGTTGTTAGTTTTGTTAGTTTTGTTAGTTGATTTAACCTCCACAAAATGTTCTTTTTTCATCTGACTTAGATGAAATGAGTATTTCATATAGTAATGCAGTCTTTTATATTATTATCTATATCAGTTTAGCTCATATAGAACATATTACACTAGTATAACACATGATATTACTCATTAATACATGTGTTTTATGAATTTGGCTAACTTGTTAGTTGGGTAGCTACAATTGAGTAAACTTATTCCCAATTTTCCATTATTGTTCCTTAAATACATTTTTTTTTAGATTTGACCATGTGGTATTTAATGGTGCTTATACCACACTTGATACCACTTAGATTAGAAACAGTACAGATCAATGAGCGTTTGTAATCAAGACTCGATAGTCTAACAATGGCAGAGCCATCGGAGCTGAACAAAAAGTTTGGATTGAAAATCAAACAGATTCATGACCTTTTTAAAATCAAAAGTCAAACTGAATCGTAGATTGAAAAAAAAAAACATGAGATCACCATTTTAATCATTACCATTCCTGATCCTTTTCACTAGATGTGCTAATGCAAATAGTTCTTAGCAACAAAGAACCACATGAGCTAACAGACACAGTCGGTTTATGACATTGGGTCCATGGGATTTAATTTATGGTCTGTGTCAGCTTGCTTCATTATGACCTTTGACCCATAAAGGTTCAAGAATCTTTACGCTTGACAAACTGCCCAAAGCAAGTAGGTTATGAGTTTCTCTGAGTGGGAGAGAGAAGGAGAACAGGCGATAAAGAGAGGGGGGATATGAGGGACACTTGGGGTATTTGTTCCTGCACAGACACACACACACATGCACGCCAGCTTTGACACATGCAACTCAAATTTCACAACCGATTTGGCATGCTTCACAATTTCCTGGCTCCGTGAAATGTCATCATTCATAAGCCCGGCGAAAAGGACGGCGGAGTACACTCGTCCTACACACAACACCTAATCTTCCACCGAGCCGGCATAATCCATCTTATTGTTTTACTCAAGTCTGTGTTTTCACAGAGCGTTTTGCACGCCGTGGAGCGTTCCTGCGACCGGCTTCTATCTTGAGCGTTACTGGATACTCATTTCTCATGTGTTTTTACCTCGTTAATCTGAGTAAATTGTTCTTCTGGTGTTTGCGTGTACATGTGTGAGTGTGAGTGACTGAGTAAGCTACCATTGCCTTTTCCACAGTCAAGCCTAATCGTGTTACATTGCTTTGAGATAATGATCTAGATCACACACACACACACACACACACACACACACACACACACATACATACACGCACACACACACACACACACACAGGCCTACATGTCATACTCCTCCATGCTCTGTTGGCATGGGCAGCCATGTGTGTCACTATGGCCGTCTTTTGGTGTTTTCTCAGTGTGTTTCTAAGAGCTTGATGGCTTTAGTTACCTACAGAGAGAGTGTGTGTGTGTTGGTGTGTGTGTTGGTGTGTGCGTAGGTACATGCAGGTATTCATGTGCAGAAGGATGCCACTGGTTGCTGTTGTGTAAGAGATGATTTTTTTTTTTTTTTTTTTACATTGCTACAGGTAGGCGTTTTCAGAGAATTGTGATGGGAGGAATGCTCTTCTTTTGTGATTGTGTGTGTGTGTGTGTATGTGGCATTAGAAGGTCTTGTGCAGTCTTTCTTTATGTAGCATGTCCGTATGTTTATTTTTGTGTGTTGCATGTGGTGTTCAGGTCTCTGTGTGTGCATTTTGGAACTGAAACACTCAAAGAGACTCTCTAGTTCTGCCTCCCAACTTTGGCAACTTCACCTTCAACCTATTTTATTGTTAGATTCAACGAGTAATGATATTTCTCCCTCATCAGTATTCATGCTGTCAAACACAAATAACCTCTAGAGGCAGTAGTTGCAGTAAAAACCAGCAGAATTAACAAACAACAAACAAAGATTGGATATAATTTGATACACCTGCAACCAATCAGAGAAAAGACGTGCTGATTGCCAAATGCAAGTCAGGGCAGCGCTTGATCTGTCTTCATGCACAAATAGTGGCCAGTCACAAACTCTCTAAAAACATGTGAGACGGGAAACAGGCAAGGCAGCAAATAAGTCTTGATCAGCACTGCCTGCTTGGACAGATTGATCTGAGTTTTGTGAGCCAGGTGTGTGTGACAGGTGACTTTTGAAATGGTGACGCTCCTCTATCAGTCATCGTGTGATTGGTCCGACCAGATTCAAGGCTGGTGGAATTCAGTTTGAATGCAGATGCATCTGCCAGAGCAAATGAAACCTCATCAGCTCGGCGATTCCTCTGATTCCCAGGCTATTCATTGTAGGTTTCCACTACACACTGCTGATCAATGATACAGTAAGATGCCAGTGCTGTGTATGTATCACTGCACCCACATAATCATTATATAAAGAAAAAGCTGCTCATACCACAACATACCTTGAGAGTAATGCACGTGCGATTCATGTTGTAATGCCCCGCGTCCATAGAAACACCTGTGGCACACAAATGCTGACATGAATGATTTTATTTGATCAAGTAAATGACACTTATATAACAGATGCATAGTTTTGTTTATTTTTGTCCATGAGAAGGCAGTTTTGGTAGTGCTGTCAGCAGTATTTTGTGGTTCTCGGTTTGAAAACTTCATATTGCCAAAATGTCTACAGGCACTAAGAAAAACAGCTTCATTTTGTAACTGACCACTGTGCATTTCTCAGTTTGTCCACTGTGTTTTCAAAAGGCTTTTTTAAGCTCAAGAATCTCAGGAAATGTTTCTTAAACCATATTGGACCTCATACTCCTTAATTTGTGATTGTTTACTTAAGTAATAATTCAGTGATATTTTTAGGTAATTGAAATGTTTTTTTTAAACACTGTCTATGACATGTTCACTTCCCTAGGCCTTTAACAAAGGACACTTGTTTCTGTGCTGCAACATTCCTCACAGCTTGTCCTTGTATGAGCATTATTACTAACTTGTGTGCATGGTTCTCTATCTAAGCATTGACTTATTCTTCTTTGCATCCCCAGCAGAGCTCAAGTAACGGAGCTTCAGAGAGCTACAAGGTCGAAGGTGGCTCCCTCAGTCCAGAGACGGTTGAGGAGCATCGGATGGTGGACTGCAAGCGCATTGGCCGGGACCCCGACACCCGATCGGTGTCTCTACTAGAGCAGAAACGCAAAGTGGTCTCCTCCAGCATTGACGTCCCTCACGCCAGGTAGGACATCGTGTTTATGGATGCACGCATTCTCAGTTCTTTGTTGATTCCTGTCCTCGGTGATACATGGGGAGGGGCCCTGCTTTGCTGGACATGAACAGTTTCATCAGATCTGCTGAAATGTCAGGTGTACCAGAATGAGCAGTGAAAATGTTTAGTTGCACTTTTGTCTGCAGCCTGGAGCTCCGCCTGGAGGCAGTTTGGCCTGGGTTCACACATGCTAAGTTCATTGAAGGTTTATGACATAGATATGTCATGTCATAAATAGGACAGAGTTTTACGTGCTGATATCCTGTTTTTTTTATCTGATCCTCAAAGACATGTTGGCAGAACACTGACTGCAATTTGATTTGACAGCAGTCCATTTGTATTCCATTACACATATCACATGCTATCATACATGTGCAGCCGCACATCAATGGTGTCAGTGTGTTGGAATGAATATATTCATCCCTGTCCTACATATTGAAGGGTTGTGTGCGAAATGTCATTTTTGGAAGAATCCCATGCTGTTGCCTTAACTTGCTGGGGCAATTATGGTTATGGTTATTTAAAAGGCATGCCTCTGGTGGTTTCCCAAATTATAAAAGTGGTGCAACATGGACTCAAGGCCATGAGAGTCAACTAAAGTAAAGCAAGTAAATCGCATCAGTTACCGTCATGCATACGTTTCCTGCTCGGTAGCAAAGATAGTATGGACTTAGACGCCTTATAACCGAGATGTACATAAGAGGAAATGTGTTTGATATTTGAGCTACTGCTCTCATATTTTATTGGAAGTGGGGTACATAATCCACCTGCTGTATGTGACACAGAGCCAACACAAATAAAAACATGTTTATTATGTTCTAATGCATGAGCTGTCCCCTCACACATTCTCTTCATACCGCACACACAAATATTATTTTAAGATGGTCAGCATAATCCAAACACCGGTGCTGATCCACAATGGGGCAATTAAACATTAATAGGCTGCAGTGAATGGCAGTGAAGAGTCATCCAATAAAGAAACAAACAACGCAATTTCACTATTAAATGCGAAACACTAATACCTTGTAAAGCGCTGCACCGTTATCGAGCATCACTCCCCATTACTCGTCCTAGTGGCGTGGGAGGAGTCCGATCGATGGGCATCTTCCTGAAAAGTACAGTGCAAGTAGCACCTTTAAGCCGCTTTATCACTGCATCCTGAACCCTGCTTTAAATGTAATAGTTATTTGCTGATGAATCATTGATGCGGCTCTCTCTTGTTGCCCATTAAGAGAAGAAATCTTTTTTTAAATCGTGTCCATGCCATGGATCTGACAGAAGTTTTACACCTTTTCCATTATAATTACCTCCTTGCATAGGGATTGCCATAACATTGATATTTATATGGTTATTGCAGAAAGGGTTATTGATCACCGTCCATGCACAAGTTGAGCTTGTTGCCTCAGCTTAGGGCGATCACTTTATAAGCAACGTTCCTGTTTGCTCTCCTAATGAGACCATCGGATAACAAGAAAGCCACAGGGGATGACTTATGGATCGAATTTACCTTCAACATACAGTAATCCTGATCTAATGGTTAAATGAAACCATAACCTTTTTAAAAGCTTCACGTCTTTCCAGTTATTAGCGTGGGCACACACACAATTTCAATAATCCACCCAGGTTGTCTCTCCAAAATTCCAGCAGGAATCTCTTTTATTTAGCTTGCTGAGACATCTTTGAAGCATCATTAGTGTAAGAATAGCCAGCCACACACTCCTCCTCCCCACATAAGTGGAAACAACCAGTTAGATTTGCTTTCAGGTGTTTATCTTGTATCTACATTAAATAACAGTTGGTTTTTGGGCAGCGATGATGAGGAAGTCGGGAAACAGCTGAGAATCTCTGAGTGTTATGTACAGTTCTTATTGTGTGTTTCAGTATTGTGCTCTGCTGACAGGAGCTCAGCTTTACCTTTCTATTTCTGCACAGATACTGCTACCGTGCAGTCATCTGCTGCCAGGTAAGAAAGAAAATAAAGTAGGTATGTGAAGGCCATGTGTGGGGAGGAACCCTTGGAGCATTCAGAGACATCCCGGATGGTGCGTGAATGTTTGTGTCAGTGTACAGTGTTACAGTAGTAGTGTTAGTATAAAGATATCTTATCTCTGTTTTGAGTTTGTATGTCATCTACCTGCGTTCATTAGTGTGCAACGTAATCTGGTTTAATTTAGTGAGATTCAAGTTCAGCCAGTTTGTTCCTTCATGGTGTCCCAGGTTTTTTTTTTCATGTGTTATTGAAACGTACCAATTTCTAGCCAACAGACATACTTGACATCTAATTATTTTGTGTATAGCACTTCAGACCCCGGTCTTAAAATCCAAATCTATTGTGCCTGTCAAATTTTAAATCAAACCAATTGCAAAGCCAGATCTAAAAAATCAAGTTCAGCCCAATTTATATTGTGCTCACACAATCAAGAACATGGAAAGTTGTAAGGAGCAGATATGAGCCCTGCTTTCTCCAATACTCCTATAGTAACCTCTTCGAGTGCACAGTGCCATTATTACCTTAAGATTAAGATTCATAGCTCTCATCCTCTGCACACCTGCGACCGATTTTCAGCCTAGCTCTGGCACTGGGGAAGAAATGGTGTTGCCACCGACCACAAAGTAACGTTTATCTGTAATGGAGACAAGGAGGGAGGAGAGGGGGGGGGTGCTTTGAGGGACGGTGGAAAGGGGACGAGGGAGTAACAAGGAAAAAGAGTGAAGGGAATGTATGTGTGTGGAGAGGAGGACAAGAGGGTAAAGGAGATGTAGGGAGCATGTGTGAGAGTGCGTCGCAGCGAGGATAACGGCAAAACAGACGAGAGGGAGAGAATGCCTGAGGATTTTTTTTTTTCAGCGCTAACTCTCCAGAGAAGTCTGACCTTGAGGTTGTTAATTGCACTCTCAAAAGTTCCCTCTCTGCTGGTGATTTACCAAGAAAATGTCTGGCTGTTTGATGGCTCTCCAGGTCCCTTGTAACCCAGATAGAATAGGTTTCCTACCTCACTGGGACTCACTGAAGTACCACAATGCCTCGTCTGCAATCATTTTGAAAATAGAGGAAAAATGACATTGTGTCATATAGATGGTAGACCTCGGGGGTTTTGTGTAGCTACATTTTATGGTTCTGTCAGCCGGTCCGGCTCTCATTTACTTTATCGAGTTGCCTCCTTCATCGTATTTGTTTACAGCACATTTACTTCGCCCACATTTCGTCAGATCTGGCTCCAAAAATCAATAGGTGTCATTCCATGATTGACCTATTTTCTGCGTTGCCCCAGCTCCCAAATGCCTGAAGAAACGTTTTCCTTTGTGAAATGTTTTTTAAAAATGTGCTGTGTTTCAAAACACGGATGCAGGAATTGCTCGCCGTGGCAGATTTCTGATTTGTTTACGCTATATTTATCGCCAGATTCTCTCTTTACTGAGCATTCAGACATCTTTACACATTGCCAGACTGCGGTCTTAGCCAGCTGCTGGGCCTTCTTACTCCAAGGGCTTATGTTTTCTCTATGCAGGAAACAGTCAATTGTAACAGGAGCTGGCGGGGGCAGACCACTGGAAACGAATGGCTTGGCTTTTGACAAATAGCATTCTGGAAACTAATTGCTAGCAGGGGAAGCAGAGTATAACCTTAGTTGTAGAGGAAATCAAGAGAGTGCTCGACTTATTGCAAAACCCAAAAACAACAGATCTGAGGGTTCAGTTCTTCTCCTCTTTAGACCGCCAACAGTCAGTCTTCTCTTTCCAGCATGAACTGTGGTTACTCATGTTTCTGAAAATAACTGGACCCCTTGCTGGCCCTCTGTGATGTTGTAATTTTTTCCTCTTTTATACCAAAGTCCAACACAATTATGAGCACGTTTAGTTTGATTCATAGTAACTGATGACCGTCCCACGAGCTGTAATTTACTGCGAGGAAGCTGGTGAGGTCAGGCAGACTTCAAAACACAATCCAGTGACAGAACAAAACTGCTTGTTATTGTTTATCATTTTTATCGATGATCAGCGTGTTTGTAGTTCACCGCACTGAGCCAACCATGTGTTCCACACCCGGAGCCTGATGCATCAGCCAATTCAGATATGGAATGTGGCCAAAGACTCCCCATCCGGTGCAAAAAGAGGCCCAAAAGGACCGTTAAATTATCATTTGTCTTTTGATAAACTATCATGGCTTTATAATCCACTTGTTTTCACTGTGCTTGTGGGCTTTAATGGTCACTTTGTTTCGTTTTTGGAACGCGGATGCAGATATTACTCCTTTTGCACAATGTGTTTTTGTGTTTGTGGCGAATGAGAGATTTTGAGTTTCGAAACTGGAGAGAGGAGGGGCAGGACGGGGCATGTGCATGAGAGCGGCGTGGGTTCGCCAGAGAGTGAGTGACAGAGAAAGAGTGAGAGAGATGCTCAGCGTCTGCCAAAGAAAACAGTTTTTCCTGGTTTGGATGCCAGCGGAGTTCAGAAACCATGCGATTACCATCTGAAAAGACTGCTCCCATGATCTCTCTTTCTCTCTCTCTCTCTCTCTCTCTTTCTCCCTCTCATTCACGGCCTCGCTCTCCCAGACTCAATGTACTATTATCTGATTGAACGTCACGTTTTTTTCCCTCTAACAATTTACTTGACCAAACCCAGTGTGTTGACTTAAATGTGCTGTTAAACTGTATCAGATTGGCCCAACTACACTCAGCTAAAAATATCAAACAGAAATGTGCTTGTGTTTTTATAAAAAGGACATTGATCAACATATGTAATAGAGCGGCACACACAAGTGGCTTTAAAACACTTGTGCACATTGTTAACGGGTCATTCCAGTGCTCTGTTGTCTGTGCTGTAGTGTGAAAAACCTAAATAGTGACCAAAAAATATATTTATTTTTTTTCAACAGTTATACAAAGCACTTTGCAAAGTGGTAAATATTCAAAACTCCAGGTCTTAGAGTAGGGTTTAGTAAGGGATTTAAATGAATGTACAGATTTAGTCAGCATGAGCTCATATCCATCCCGATGGGAAAAGCCTGATTTGTTTTCTCTACCTTGGCTTTAGTACAGCCTATAGGGACCAAAGCCGTGGTCCTGAGCCATGCTCATACGATATGATCATATCTTGGTATCAGGTGTGTTCATGTTTAAAAAGGGATTAGCCAAATCTTACAGATCAATTCTGGGAGTATCAAATAACCAGAGCAAACATGCTAAAATTAGAGCGATAAGATCTCATTTTGGTCAGGGTTACACATCAACCAGCATGGCACCGTTCTCTAACCTCCCATTTTCCATCTTCAGTGTCTCGGTATAATATAACCCAGTATAATAGGATAAAATGAGATGTTCTCTGTGGAGGAGAAGAATAAAATCAGATGAGATAAAAAGCACCTTGTGTGGCAGAGATTGTCATTGGGATTTTCGAGCATGAAGGATTTCCTTGAGGGGGCATCTCATTAAACCGTGGCCTGTGTGAATGACTTAAATATCACACGGGTGTTTATTGGCTCTCTCTATCTCTGACTGGCTTGCTCCACTTAACAGGATTCACTGGAGTTTGCTTTGTTCGAGGCTTGAAAACCACCTCATACTGAAACTCTAATCTCACATACAATTGTTGAGTATTCATGGCTCCACCACACCCTGCTGTTAACTCGGCTTTAGATTTATTGCCCATAGACTAATCAAAGGGAAAGCCTTCACTCTTTGTCAATACCCATGGTACACCAGTGGGAGCCACATCGTGTTTGGTGTGTGCCGCCTCATTCGACAGGTTCTGGCTCCTGAGAAAATGGCCACCTGTGATGCCTCGGGAGTGGAATTGTGAGTTTAAATTTATATGCAAATTAGCTCTTTAATTAAGCGTGGTGGAATATCAGTGAGAGTGTGAGTGGGGGAATAGTTAACCGTGGATTAGTAGGTGGTCGGGATCTTTTGCCAACGCGCTGGACTGTGGCAAACGTGAAGACAGTGTGTGTGTGTGTGTGTGTGTGTGTGTGTGTGTGTGTGTGTGTGTGTGTGTGTGTGTGTGTGCTGTTGTGATCTCAATCCAGGATTTACATTCACTTCAACAACAAATAACTGGAGTGCTACTTTCGGGTTCACTGGTGTACATCTGGCATGCAAATTACACCATCAGTTATTGAGAATGGAAAGAATGTCGTAACATCTACACCGTGTTTTACATAGAAGGCTCCATGCACTTTAAGTGTCTCCAGTTTAATCTACATAACGTATCTGACACTCCAGAAGTTGTATGCTGATTGCTCCGATGCACAGAGTGAAATTGACTCATCATGTGTAACATTCATTTTGAAGCCATCAACAAAAATCTATTTACAACTTATTGAAGTTGTAAATAACGGCACGCTGCTTCTTAGGAGTCTGAGCACTCTTTATGGCTGTCAGGGGAGCGTGGCAAAATGTGTCCGCTTGACAACACCGATGTCATGAATCAACAGACAAATCAATCTGAATCCTCACACAAAATGTCACTAATGCTAATTCTGTCCTACATTGCTGTTGTTGTATCTGCAAGGTAGTTTTGTGCTCAATCATTCCCTGCTTGCTATCTATAATGCATAGTGCAGAGCCTATGTTTATGTGACAGCAGGCTCTGCAGGCCTTCTGCTGCTTCAGACTAATCCATAGTCCCCAGCTTTAATGGACTCGGAGTACAAAGGAAAAAAAGCTCTAATTGATTCTATTGACGGACGTGCATTATGGTCATCTACAGTGTGTGTATATATATGTAGTGGTACTAATTGACAGCAGTGTCAAGTGTCACACATCACATCCAAACAGAAGAAATGACAAGGTTGTGAAATTAGTGCATCTCCAACTGAACATCTCTTCTTTTATAAAGTGAGAAATGTTTACCTGAACTGGACAGTTTGAAGCAAATGGTACAAACACTAACATTCCCCTGGTGCTCTGAGCTCACAGTCCATGCAGCCCAGCTAACAAACGGAGATACAGTTAGCTAACAGCAGCTGTAGTTTACAATATTTGCCTAAACTTTGAGCATAATTCAAATGATCTTAATCCACACAGACTAGAAAGTCCAGTCATTATAGAGCAGATTACAGCATACTGTTCAGTAATTTTGGTGCATATAGATTCACCTTGTGATTCTGTTTGATCACGTATGTATTTTGTGTTCAAGTATAGTCAATTAGCTTTTTTGTTGTTGTTTTTTCTCAAACATATTAGCCATATAGGTTGATTCCAGACAGTATTCAAGCTGTTTTTTTTATTTGATCTTTATTTAAGGGCCAGAAACGTGTGAAAATGTAGTTTGTTTAATTTTTGCTTTTGTGCTGTATAATAATAAGAACAATAAATGTTTTAACTAATAAAGCAGAAAAACACTAAATTGTACATACAAACACCAGGAATCTTAAGTAGAGAATGTACAGCTGAATGAGAGATGGCCAGTTGAATGATTATGTACCTCCTGCCATAATTTAGTATTAAAATGACTGTACTGACCCATGCAAAGTTTTGGTTTGGGGCAAAGACATTGTGACACAGCGGAGGAGGCGACGTGCGTCTCAAGTGTAACCTATTAAAAACAAAGACAGCCCTGAAGAACTACCTTCTCAACGCATTATTTCTAATTATGGCCATTAATTTTGAAGCTCCATTGACCTGTCTATTTTGAATTATTGATATCTGTCACGTTGACAGGCTTTATTAATTAAAATGGAGATGTACTAATTAGGAGCACGGCATGAGGGTGTCATAATTGTAGCCCTGTTTTAATTTGAGCGTTGCTCATCAATTTTATCGTGGTTTAGCACTGTGGGCGCGGTGTGACACGAGGGGTGGGCAAACGCAGGGTGGATGTGCTTGCTTGTGACATCTGTGTGTGTGTGTGTGGTGCACTTGCCACCATTTGATAGCATTATAACTTGCCACTTTTCTGATTGTCAGCATCACCTGCTTTGAAAATCAGATGTTAAGATGACTTCCTTTCTCGAGAACATGAATTATTGTTATTATTATTATTATTATTATTATTATTATTATTATTATAATTCGAGGAGATGATAAGACAGGCTCATCCAACAACACAACATCAGTTCTTCCCATGAGCTGCTCACCACATATTTGCAAGATGCTTGATTGTTTTCCAAGGAAGTTAAGTAAAAAAGCAGTTTTTGTGTCTTTAGTGACTTGTTTAGACTCACGCAGTAACAGTTTAAAGGGTTCCTTCCGGTTCCTTCCAGTCCCTCAGATGAGATTTCTGGACTTGGAATGAAATGTCGAAAAAGTATTGTGACTGCCAGACCGTGGAATACGGTTCAGTACATCTGTTTATCAGAGTAGTTGCGTGTGCGTGTTTATCTAATTTAACTTATGTCGTAATATATCATATGAATTAATATATCAGCACTGCCATATTCCTCACCCTCCGCCCCTGAGTCATGTTAGGTCAGCCTTGGGTTGTGCAGCCGCTCAGACAAATCTCACATCTTCCCCACGTGTCCCTACAAGCCCCTCAAGCAACGCTGTTGACCACCTTCGATCCTGTCAATAGCGTCTTTACTGGTATAATGACAACTGAGTCATTGATCATGAAAGGACACCAATTACCTGCCAGTTAGCCATTTGGAAGGACAGGATGTAATGGCATCTTCTCGGAGAACTGACCTTGAATCTTCCGATCGCCCTTCAAACGCTGTCAGAAGAACCCACAATGAAAGCAGTAAGTAAACATCAGTTATCAGGATCCTCGTCATGCTTTTAAAATGTTTGAAGGTGGCCTTTGAATTCATGTTCACACTTTACAGCTAACCACAGAAAAGTGTACGTGGTGTAACAGATTTGTAAACCGTGCTTTTGTATAATTGTGACTCATGTAATTAATCCAAACCATGGTGCCTGCACTAGTGTTAGTTCCCAGATGTGGTATGAATCCACCTTCTGGATTAACAGATGTATAAAGGATATTTAAACCACGGGAGAGGCTATAATGTGTTTAGTACAGTGGCATGTAATTCCACCTCCAAGAGAGCAAAAATATAATTGTTCACACAAACAACAATTGTGCAAACTTGGCATGGAGATTGGCTTGATTTAGTGTTAACTCTTTGACAGTATCATGTCTCAGGACAGAATATCTGGGCTCCAAGAGATGATAAAGCTATTTGACGTGCAACATCTCAACAGTTGGCATCCTCTGAATATTTGTCAACACTGTTGGATCTAACGCTCAGATAAGTCAGACATTTAGTCACAACTACGCCGCAGATGTCTCCCTCAACAAAAAGACCTTCTGTTGTGAGGAGGGAGCGATAAAGTTAATTGAAAGTTAGCCATTCGTTAGTCTGACATCTAACAGCCATCTGCTGGGGCCGATCTACATAAATTGTTCCCGAATAGGACAACAGCGGAATATCCTCTTACTTCATAATCCAATAAGGGGGCTCTGTGGTCTTTGGTGTCTCCAGTAAGATCTAAAGCTGCGTGCAGTCAGTGGACCAGAACTGTAAATAAGACACTAGGCACTTCCAAAAGAAAATTTCAAAGGTAATCCATCATGTGATGGTTTCAGGCTCACGCACTTGGCCACATATACATACAGTGCAGACTAACCGGCAGCAGTTTTTAAGATTGACGTCAGTTGTAGTGAAGCATGTACCTTAATATTTGGATTTCTTATCCTTAGACGATCTTTTGATCACTGATTTATTCATCCAGCAAGCTGTTCGCAACTTTTGCTTCCAATTATTGTTGTTTCTCAGGCTCATGTGACTTTCCCTCAGAAATTCTCTTAACATTTAAAAGCCTTGAAATACATAAACGTCTCTTTTTGCGGCGCTAAAATTGTCTTTAAAAACTTTTAAATGGTGGACCCCTAGCTGCTTCATGAGCGTAGCCAGTCATAATTGGCCCTTGCCACAACCCACCCATCCTTTCAAATAAGATAAAGCTTCGATTGTTGTTTCTCTGTGGGGGTCCCCTGTAATATTTCCTCTGCCTCTCTCTCTCTCTCTCTCTGTCCGTCTCCTACACACACACTCACTTTCTCTTTTGTCCCTCTCCCTCTCTGCTATCCTTTGTTCTTCAAAGACATTTGTCATTAGCTTCACTGGCTTCACCTGCAAGCTGGCTAGCAGAGGAATGGTTACTACACAAATACACATGGACAGACCCTGAAGGTGAAGGTTAGTTTTTTTACTGTTCTGCTTATCTTCAGGTTGTTCCCTGTCACTTTACACAACAGCTTGGAAGGGGATAAACAGTCAGCCATGGCACTTTTAGCTTTGGGGTCAATAGTGTGTGTGTGTGTGTGTGTGTGTGTGGCTGGGTGTACACACTCTGGGTGGTGTTGGAATCCAGAAGACAGCTGGTACAGTTGCCCCCCTCGGCCCCCAATTTGGAGAGGTTGTTGAGACCATCTCCTGTTTTCTTCGAGACACACACCACCCCCACCATTAGAGGACTCTTAATATCAACAAGGCAGCAGTTTGCCTGAACTACAGATTCATCACCTCCCACCCTCCCTCTCATCCCCCTTCTCCCGTCCCGCCCTGTAAACAATGGGAGTCAGTGGCTTCGGTCACATGAGCTACTAGCATCTGCAGATGAGGTTGTTATTGTTTTGATTTGGGTTCCACATGCCAAACTCGACTTCCATGTGAGCCTCTGTGTGTGTGTGTGTGTGTGTGTGTGTGTGTGTGTGTGTGTGTGTGTGTGTGTGTGTGTGTGTGTGTGTGTGTGTGTGTGTGCACAATCATTTTGGTTTTGGTCGGGTGGGACTACAGTGTTCTGCCAAACTCAAGAGCTGTGTGTGTGTGTGTGTGTGTGTGTGTGTGTGTGTGTGTGTGTGTGTGTGTGGATCGTGGTAGCTTTGGCAGCATTACCTCACTGCGAGTTGGAACTGGATGTGTTTACCAGGGTCTCTCTTTCTCTATCTATCTATCTATCTATCTATCTATCTATCTATCTATCTATCTATCTATCTCTCTCTCTCTCTCTCTCTCTCTCTCTCTCTCTCTCTCTCTCTCATTTTTCTCTCTCACAGGCATTTGAGGCTCACAGCCTTGATGGAAAGGAAACACAACACCCCCATTAGGTACACACACAGTTTAGACCTGCAAACATTAAATGCGCTCACACACACACAAACACACACACACACACACACACACAAACAATGCTACACAGCCATACTCCTCCATATAGCATGCATAATTTATGACCTCCCATTGACATCTATGTAAACATGGGTGCTCCCTTCAGCTGCTCTGTAGTGTAGTCTTTGTCGGGTACTCCTTTACCCAACTCAAGCCTCACACACACACACACACTCCGTCCAGGAACAGCTTATTTCAAGACAGTCATTGTTTTTATTTCCTCTGTTAACTTGTGCCATGATGCAAACCGCAATTTCCACTAATCTGAATACAGTTGTACGGCCTTTTTCTTTAATATGCAGCACATGTCAAACATGATATTATTACGACTGTATTTGAAAGGCTGTGTAACTCTTTGTCGTCTGTGGAAAGAAATAATGTCTTCACTAAAACAAAGAGCAAACTGAGACCTTCTCCTCTTCCTCCCTCTCTCCTTTTCTTCCCTCTTCCTTACAGTACACTTTTCCCTCTCGCTGACTTCTTTTTCTTTCTTTTTTTTATTCTCTCTCTCGACGCCCCCTTTGCCCAGATGGCTGAAGGAGCTTTCTAATGTTGCCATCCACCTTTGTGTTGTTTTTCTCCCTTTCTCTCTCTCTCTCTCCTCTTCTCCTCCCTTGATTCACTGTATTCTATCTTGCTTTCTCCATCTCTGCTTTCCCGCTCTTTTGCCCCCCACCCTTCGTTCCCCCCACGGTGTCTCTCCCACCCTCCCACACTCTAGCCCTCCCTCTCTTCCTTTGTCTCCTCTCTCGATTGCGTGCTTTGTGTGTGTGTGTGTGTGTGTGTGTGTGTGTGTGTGTGTGTGTGTGTGTGTGTGTCTGACTGACAGAGAGAGATGTTAACCCGCTGCTGAGCTGTGTGCTGGCGCTGTCGAGTAGGCAGTGTGGCTACCTTGCACCAGCATATGAAATCAGTGGCGACAACCACAGCGAGGCGAGAACAAGTTGTTTTTCTGAGCTTTCTCTGACAAACAAAATCAACTTGTGTCAAATTTTGACACCAAAGCATTCTCAAATTTTGAAATCTGCCACCATACTTCAGGTTTCACATCTGTCTAATTTCTTTCAGCTGTCAATTTATCCAAGGCAAATTTAGTTACATAAAAAATAGCCCTAATGAATAACTACAAAGAAATTAACATGCGGTTTACTGAACCTGCATACAGATTCTAAACATACCACACTCACACATGCACATTTCCAATTAAGTATGTAAATATGCCAATCATTGGCAGTTAACCCCCACAGGAAGGGTTAATGAATAATGGTGGGTGCACAGCCACACATTTACAAGTGATTATGATATCAGAGACGAGGAAGGAGGCATCTTCCGCACTGTTGTGCTCCATGTTATTTGGTGTGTTCTGCTTTTGTTTACATTTTAAATGCAGGCAGCTGTAAGCGAAGGCATGCAGCGCTGACCCAAATCCTAAGTGACAATTGGCACGTCGGCTGGCTGAAAGTGTCCGTCGATTCGCTGGCGCTGCCTGCCGCTGCTTGGGGCGTCAGTGCTGAAGACGTGCGCGGCATACTGACACAAACACACAGGTGGTAGGAGTACAACTCTGGAGTCCAGATATATATTTCTGTCGGCTTCGAGGCTTTATTTGTGCAGTTTCCCGTAGTGATGTTATGTTTGTGTTGAAGCTCATAATAAGAGGATCATTTAAAAATCTCTGTAGGCTGAAGTCGCCAAGGTGTAAGCTGTGCTTTAAAGAAAGTCCTGTACATTAAGGAATAACAAAAAAGGCTGTTGTGTTTGTTCATGGGACCTGCTGTTTCTGTCAGCATCCCTGTGTCTCTGTCAGTGTTGTGCTGTTTCCCACACCCACAGTTAAGAGTTTCAGTAAGTTGTTAAATTTGGTTTTGTTGGTGTGACTTGATACAAATTCAGGTTACACAAAAGAGAGGACGTTAACGTGCACATGGATTTACAGTAACCAGGTTACTGCACTGCATGTAAACACGTTCTCCGATTACCCGTGTAACCTTTTTTCCTGAGCTACCTGGTAACTTAAGTGCATGTAATCACACTTTAGGATACCTTTGCCTGTTTCACTGCACTCACAGAATCCAAGTGTGTGAACAGCAGCAAGCACTTTGTGCCTCTTTGTCTCAAATGGTCAGATTTGATGGAGTACCTCTTGTCAGCATGCATACTGGCAGGAGCTTGCTTCATAAGAGGCAATGTGTTGTTTCCATAGAACTGACATAAACAAAAGCTTATGCAGTTGTTGTTGCTCCTCATATGATAATTAAATTGAGTGTAAAACCAGCTAAAAGTGCTGTCGACATAAATGTATAGACGTTGCTTGTATAAATGCATGAATGCAGATTTATACTGTACGGGATAATGGAGCGCAGGGGCCTTTGTGTGGACTTGTTGACATGCTTTAGACGGAAGAAGGAAGGGGTGGGCTCTCCCTCTCTCTCCCTCTTGGTGTTTTCATTTTTTCTGTCACGGCTGTCTCTTCACGCTTAGTGTCACATCCTCATACTGCACAGCAGTAAATTAATCAGAGAGATAATGCTTGCCTGATGGAGACCTTCCCCCCCGAAAACACACCCTTCCCCTCAATTTCTCTCCCTCCCTTCCTCCCTTGCTCACTCTACCCTTCGGTCTCTCGTCTCTCATTTTTTTTCTCCTCTCCAGCACAGTTTTCGTCGCTAAAGAAAGACTTAGCATAAAGGTCATCCAAACACGCATTGTGACTTGAATTGATTATCTGACCACTAATGAGTGATTGTCTCCATCCTTTACCAACAACTACTGAAGTGCCAATGGGCAAGACGTTGGCTCGCTCTCCCAGCGCAAGTCAAGGTTAACAATCACACGAATGGCAAATAAATCGGGGAGGAAGAGGAAGAGAGGAAGAATAAGAAGGGGGAGGTGTGTAAGTAAAAGGCCTTTAGGTAAATGTTGAGTGGCGGGCAGATCCTTTGTCCTGCCTGGAGGCTGTGTGAAACGATTGGACCAGCTGATAGGCCTTTTATAATGCCCTCCATCAGCTCAATCTCCGGGGCTTTTATGAGCACCTTCAGCGCACACACACTAACACACCCCCTCTCTCCCTCCCTCCTTGGAGGTGTAATTGGGAAAAAGGCCCCTTCCTCCAGTGTGTGTATCGCTCCCTGGGGAGCTGAGTGGCTGGAGGTGTGTATGGAAGTGTGGGTGTGTGTCTGTCTGCTGTGGTTAAAGGCAAGGTGTTTATAATCAAACTCAGCGGTGATAAAAGGGTGCTTGTGTGTGTTTATGTCCGTGTGGTTTATGGCACTTATTGGCAGGTTGTGTGTGTGTGTGTGTGTGTGTGTGTGTGTGTGTGTGTGTGCGCATCTAAACTCATGCTGCTCTTACTACCACCATTGTCACCACTGCACTTGCTACTAAACACTAATGAACACACAAACACACTCTGATGAGGTGGAATGTGGCTGGGGGAGCAGGTTCCCCCAATCCCTGAAGGAAGACGAGAGAGGTGATGGCTGTCCATCAACTCAAGCCGAGGAGACATGAACCTTTATTGAACGATTATTTTTTTGGCCTTTTATGCCTTTATTGATAGTACAGCTGAAGATAGACAGGAAGCAGGGGGCAGAGAGAAGGGGAGTGACACACAGTAAATTAGCCGTCTGATGCAGAATTCGAACCGGGGCCAGCTGCAGCGAGGACTATAGCCTCCACACACGGGGCGGCCGCTTAACCCACTACGCTACCGACCGCCCCCTGAAGATGTGTTTTATGACTGTAAAAAAACATGTAAACTGTATTGGGGCTTCATTTTAATAATATATATAACCGCAGTGATTATATGTGGGACATTGAATGCTGCCAAAACAGCACTTCAGCTGAATTTATTCTCCTCAAGTGCGGCTCAAAATGTCTTTTGTTCATAAATTGCAGCATGTGAAACATTGATTGTTTATGGTATGGTTTATAGTTGCACTAATATACATGGATACCGTACATGCCATGGATATAACAACAACATAAAAGAGGTCTATTATAGATTATCCATCACTAATGTTTGATATGTGTTTCTTTAAAGTTCAATATCATGCTCACCACATTTAAAAACCTGTGCTTATAATGTTTGATTCAGTTCAATAAGTTCTCAGATATGTGCCACAGTATGTCTGCCACAGCACAAATACATCATGCCATAAGACCAGGAAAAGGACATAACACGAGCCAGAGAGAAAGACATCCTCTCATGTCAGCCACACACTCTGAGGGTCTTCACTGACTCCATGTGTGACACCGAGCTCACATACTTTATTCACTTCCTCTTGTTTACTCCGGCGCTGCATCATATGGCTGAAGGGTGTCGATCCAATATGAGAGAGGGCTGGATGCAGGGGATGGAGGAAGAGGTGAAAGAGATGAGGGCTTAGAGGGACATGGGGGAGAAAGAAAGAGAGGATGAAGAGTGAGGGGGGGGGGGGTATTTACCAGCCAGTCACTCTTAAAGGTCGTCATGACTCTCATAGCTGCTGCCTTTGTTCGCATCAGTGGGCGACCCCCTCACTGCTCACACACACACACACACATTCATATACATTCACATTTGTGGCATGCGTTCAGGCATCCCTGCACTCAGGTACTTGCAAGCAGAAACATAAACATCTCACACACACACACTCACACTCAGTCACGTGCACGCTCATGTGGCCAAATGAGTAGCTTGGAGCAGTGAGATCCTGTGTATTCCCTCTGCTCATTAGGGCATACAGCAACATCAATTCAGGGGAAGCCCATCACACACAGTGTGTGTGTGTATCCCAACTCCCACCTCCTCCTTTTTCTTCTTCCATCTCCTCCATCATCATGCTTTGCATTTTAAATGCGTCCCCATCATTGCACCTATTACGGCCATTGTTATCTTTGTATTTTTAGCAGCATCTATTTTTGTTGCAGTTCTTCGGTGTTTTGCCCGTCTCGCTTTGTTTTTGTCAAGTTCGTGCCGTCATGTTGTTCTTCTGTGGTTGTTTTTCTGCTCTGTGATGCATTTGTGTACATTGAACTGATGGGACTAGTTTTGAGTTGTTTTTTTATTGTCCTTTATAGTCACAGATTATGTGACATAGAGAGCTCAGAGTCTTATCTTTCATTTTTATATCTAAAAAAAAATCTGAGTGCACAAGTTCAAGTAGAAAACAGATCCAAATCGCTGTTTGCCTCACACCAGGAGACAAGATTGCATTTGTTGTTGATTTTGTGGTTCATGTTTTCAGACTTAAGACTTATTTGATTCACAGGGAGATTCAGTTCTGAGAAGTGAGATACGAGAGCACGGGGAATAGTTCAGTACATCACAAGAGGTAAAATACAGAATAACTGAGCAAAATACAAGAGTGGAGCATGTATAAGGTTCGTATGGGTGAAATATACCTAAACAATTACATCTGACAGGATGAGACTGAAGTGAAAAAATGTGTAATAAAATCTGCTAAAACACGGCGTGGTGTACATGCTGCATGGAGGAAAACCCCTCTCCCTCACCTCCCTCCCTCTCTGCATCCATCCAACCCTGAGTTTGTTTTTGTTTACCAGCCCCCGAGTGTTTCCACCTGCCGCTCTCCTCACCTGCTGCTGTAATATAATATTGGATTAAGGGGAACCCTGTTAGGTGTGTGTGTGTGTGTGTGTGTGTGTGTGTGTGTGTGTGTGTGTGTGTGTGTGTGTGCGTGTGTGTGTGTGTGCGTGTGTGTGTGTGTGTGTGCGTTTGGCCCAGAGGCTGCTACATAAGTGGGACCTCCAACCTATATCGCCAATCTAGGGCATAACCACCCCAAGCCCAAAGGGTAGTCTGTGTGCAGGAACCCAACCCATAGTGCAAATCTAGGGCACACTACTGCAGCTTCTGTGTGTGTGTGTCAATCAAAGGGCGCATTAAAAGGTAAAGTGGAGAGTGTGGATGATCAGTTTCCCTCATCTTTGTCGCCTGAGGGGTTCACTCTGTCTTTATGGATGTGAAATGGGAAGAAATCAGGACTTATATACGTCAACTTGACACACACACACACCGTCACTCACTCACTTTAAGACCTGGCTCTCTACCTTGTAGCTGTTTTCCTACATAAACACATGCGCACACTACCTGGAGACTGGAGTTTTTCACAGGCCTTACCCATCCCTGCAGACATGCTCATTAACGTGTCGCTACACACAGCCTTTGTCATGACATGTTTACTCTCGAGTTCAAAGGTTATTCGTTTATGCAAAATAGGCTAAGACCATGTCATAAACAAAACACTTCCTTGTGCCTCTTATTACGTCCTTCACTTTATGAGAAAAGTGAAAGGAGAAGCAGAAACATAGAAGCAACATTCACAAATTTTATAGAGCTCAGCAAGCTGTGAGCCCATTCAGTCAGCAGACCCAGAATGCTGCTGTTCAGGTTGTGGAGCAGAAAAATATATAAACAAATGAAGGAGGTTATAAGACACCAAATGACATCATACAAAAGGTTTGGTGACCCACGGCAAACATGTAATATATCTCCTAATGTTTTTAAATGAATATCTTTTTAGTGTTTGAGCACAAAGACTGCGGTCGACATGATCAAAACATCACACCGCTGTTAAAAAGAGTCTTTCTTTAAACACATTTATGCCTGCATGTGTCGAGCTAACTGTTACATCTAATTGGAAGTTCTCCTCTGTGCATGTGTCTCTGTTTACATGTATGATCTAATTTCCAATTTTGTGTGTGCAGAGGTGTAAGTATTATCCGTGTGTGTGTGTGTGTGTGTGTGTGTGTGTTGGTGTGTATTCCAGTCTCCCAGCGGTGTAGTGTGTAGATGGATAACTAGGCTAAAGAGCAACAGAGGAGGGAGACTTGTTTTTCCCCAAAGCTGACTGGAGTGAGACTGGAGATCTACTTTACTCCAAGACAGAGCCAACAAGAGAGGCTGAAAAGCTCCCAGTGTGTACCTGTAATGAATAGTGCACTGAGAAAACTATATGTGAGGGAGAGAGAGGTCAGTGTCGACTTATTTTATCCACGTACGACATGAAACATCTCTCTTTCGGTCTGCATTAGAGGCGGAAAAGGACAAAGGCAAAGCAAAACATGGATAGACGTGCAAATAAAGCCATGCACTGTTGATCTGCAAATAGTTCAATATAGCTACCATGCAGCTGGAGCTGCCGGTCTACATACCCATGAAGAAGTAACATATATCACACACACATAGAGAGTCTTTGGCTCCATGCCCAGCTAATGTTTGCCACACCCTGTTTTGCTCTTACCAGAGTGTGTTCACGGCGAAGTGTGTGTCAGTCTGACAGTTTTTTGTTGTTTTTAAAAAAAAAGGGAACTAGCAAGCACTGTTTCCATTTGCACATATTGTCACTTACTCACGCGTGAATATGTTTCCGTCTATAGCTCTGTATCATTTACCCGAGTGCTGATGTGCGCTTGAAGGACAGGCCGAGAGAGAGAGACCGACAGCCAAAACATGCTAATGCATAATCAGTTAATTAGCTGCTAGCAAATGCAGCTGATTAGAGACAGTGTGGCTCTCAGCCATAATATTGTACGAGTGTTAATGACATCAGCCGTTCCCTGTGCAGTGTATTATAGTAGATAGATTGTGTGATGAAGGAGTAACCAGGTGGTTTTAGATACTTTCGATGTTTCATATTCTTCTCCGAGAAAACAAAAAGCACTTGATGGTTTTTATTGAAAAAATCTACCAACATCTTATTTTTCATGTTGTCTGTAGAAGAGTCTGTTCTCTGGATTTGATTGATATTAATTGTACAAAGCAATTGTCTGAACACGGTCCTGTTTCCGCCTTTGATCTTGAAAGCTTTGAAAGTCAGAAACCACCCATAATGATGTCTTCATTGGCCTCACTTCACTAATGAAAGTGAATTCTAGCAGCTTCTAAAGCTCAGCTGTCTTTTTTCATTTTTAAAGCAGAGACGACACCAAGAAGCTTGTACTTAATACCACACTAAGCTCCATTGTTAAAATATAGGTTAGACTTTCAGACCTTTATATATGCCAACATTTTTGGGGGGGAAATGCAGAAATTCTATGCAAATGTATTCAGTGCAAATTAATAGAAAACACAGAATTTTCAGTGGCTGTGTTTGAAACCTGCTTCCTGTTGGCAGCTTTCTGTTTTGGAAAGAAGTACAAGATGACTCTGTTGTCAGGAATCAACTGCTTTATCACAACCAAAAAAACCATTATCATCTTTATAAATATGTCCAATATGAGACAACATTTTAATACAAGATAAATGAAGAATGATCTGCTACATTGTTGTATTAATGACTTAATATGTAAAATATAAAAAAATGAATGTCATGGAATTTTTATAACTGAGGCAAATAGTGTGAGTGTTGCTATAGGCACTCTGTCTTCTCGTTAGTTAACACACCTTTCAGTCTGAGAGTCTCATTACATGTTGTCATTTAAAACCATCTTCTTTCTGAATGTTTCCGATGTGATTTATCAGCAGCGTATCGTCTGTGAATGAGGGTATCCTGACGTGTTAAGAAAGGGGGTGGCCGATCTTTGATCCAGGCTACAGTTCATTGTAAAGCTCGAGTTACAGTGAATCAGATGAAGGCTTGGCACTTGTACGCTAAGTGCTGAAGCAGAGTCTGAGTGAAGGGAAAGATGCCCGTGGCTTCTATTTCAAGGAGTTGGCTGCAAGGCCAATGCATATGTTGTTATGGCTAGGAAGATAACTTAGTCCTTTGATTGTGTGTGTGTGTGTGCGTGCGTGCGTGCGTGCGTGCGTGCGTGCGTGTGACTGATGACTTCCATCTTAACTACACTTTGTTGTAACTGATATCACTTGTAGAGTTGACAGACTTGTTCAGTCAACCGAACATTCAAGTCAAATTGAAAGTACATGCAGGTTTCAGTAATTGAAAACAAGAGGCTACAGTCATGATAGCAGCTCTATGAGGCCATACTCAATGATGATGTTTAGCATGAATAATATTTACCACATTCATCGTGACTTGTTAGCATGTTAACATTAGCTAATTAGCATTAAACACGAGGCTCAACTGAGGCTGAGACCAAGACCACATATTAGTCAGGAGGTGGAATAAGCAGTTCAGTCAACATGGTAACATATTTTTTTAGCTTTGTTAAGTGTGCTTTGGAAATCTACGGGTGACGTCACTCATGCGCTGTCCATTCTTTATGCTGTTGTTACATTTACATACATTTTGAATATAATGCCAAAACTGTTTATAATAATATAAATATATGTAAATAAACGCACATTAGGATCTATCAAACACTTATAAGGGGTGATAAAGATATGTAATCGAGGCAGCATACTTTTAGAGTTTAACAATAAACTTTATTGTCCAAAATGATCAGTACACTGAAACTTCAAACACACAAATAGATCTTTTCTGCGCTATGTCTTCATATGATGATACATCTGATCAAATCGGTTCATTTATTGGTCGGGCTCTGCTAAACATGTTTTGAACACTTGCACCAAAGATGTATGCAATATGTTTTATAGAAGTGCACGTTCTTCATCTGGTGCCAGTATATACACCAACAGCAGCCGGTCTGTGCTGATATTCTCAGTGTATAAATAAGGATTTATAAAACCAACAGACGACACCAAAGCTAGATTATTTATTTTGGACATCACCTCCAAGTGCAGTAAAACCCCATAAACACACACACACACGCATGCACGCACACACACACACACACACACACACACACACACACACACACATATACACACACACACTCCATAATAATTGCATCTCATAACCCATGTGCTCAGCTCTACAATAAGACAAACGTCAGCCCGCAGCTGTCAGCAGCACCTGTCCAAACCTCACATACACCCTCATGTGTGTCATAGGTATGAGGCCTCACACACACACACCTCCTCACAGGAAATTGAAGAGGCAACACAATGCTGTAATATGGCTTTTTGTATTTTTATCAGGTTTTATTGAAATGCTGTTTTTTTGGGAAGTGTTTTCCAACAAAGGAAGTTATCTGTAACATCTCTAGAGCCCGAACGATGCACGCGAGCATATCGAGGAAAATTCCTGCGTGTGTCGCCTCATACACATCTGCCAATCAAAAGCTGTGCCCTTCATGCATGTTAGCCCCGTGTCATATACAGATTCCTTTTGGGGTTTTGATGTGTGTGTGTGTGTGTGTGTGTGTGTGTGTGTGTGTGTGTGTGTGTGTGTGTGTGTGTGTGTGTGTGTGTGTGCGTTTGAGGGCGAGAGGAAAGAGATCAGATAAGCACATGGTAGAGGAGGAGCTTTCTGATTTATAGGAGCTTATTCAGGAGGAAATAGGCGTCATAGTCCAGTGGCTGTAATAAACGAGTAGACCTCCCTGCACTGCTCAGCATCAAAGAGACAGACCAACCCCAACACACACACACACACACACACACACACACACACACTCCTTGTTGCTGTGTTTCTTGCTCACTTACTTCACTCACAGCGTCATTCGAAGCAACAAAGGTCGAGGAGACTCAGAGTGTGGGAGGGGAAGTAAAGGAGAGGCAGAGAGAGTTTAAAGTCAGTCCAGCAGGGGTGAAGGGAGGAAGAGGAGAGAGAGGACGGAGTAGAGACAGCAGCAGGGTGTAGGACTGAGGGCCAGCGCTGATGCTGGCCTCTGTTTCAGGGGGATTCCTGTAAACTGTTGTTCAGTTGCCTGCATTAGAACTGATTAATAGTTTTTGGGTAACATACAAACTAAAGCTACAAGGGTTTTTTTTATGTGTGTGTGTGTGTGTGTGTGTGTGTGTGTGTGTGTGTGTGTGTGTGTGTGTGTGTGTGTGTGTGTGTGTGTGTGTGTGTGTGTGTGTGTGTAAAGATTGACCATGGCCCATTTAGTCTGAATTAGTTTGGGAGAGGGAGTATTAAAAAAAAAAAGATCACAGATTTTAAGTGGTGTGTTGCATTGAGGGCTTCATGTAACTTGTCAAGAATGTGACCTAAGACAAATTTGTTGACTCTGGACAGAAGTTTTCCCCTCATTAGCTTTAAGTGGAGGGATTTTGAAGTTGTGTCTGCAGCCAAATGTTGTTCTAAGAGAAGCAGTGAAAGATTCAAAGATTTGTATGGCAGTCTCACAGAAAGATTCCCTTGGATTAATTCGATGGAATTTGTTTTTAAGCATTTAAAAGTCCAATTTATAAGATTTAGAGGGCTCTATTTAGGGAATATAATGCATAACTATGTTTCATTTGGGTATAATCACCTGTTTTTGTGACCTTAGAAGCTTTTTACATCTACAGACATGGTAAGTGCACCATGTTGAACTGCCATGTTTGTACAGTAACACTGGCTTTTTGCACGTTTTGCAGCCACCAAAGTTTCTCCATTACGCTAAGAAGAGAGGCGACACGGTTGTAATCAGCAACTAAATCCTACACACTGGTCCGTTTTTTGTCTGTCGTAACAGACTTGACTTGCAGCTGCTCCACAGGCTGCTCTGGCTTGTCTAAGTGGGCATAATTGTGATCAGTGTTTAGCAGGACTTAATTAGTTCAGTAAAAACCTAATTATTTTTTAATGAAATAATATATGTTTGGATGCCTAACAATGTGGGACGCAAGGGGAAAAAAGATAGAAGCCATGATGTTTAACTCACAGTGCTGCGTTCACCATCCACCGAGTTCCTTCAATTATTCAGTGTTGTTCTGAAAAGAATGAAGTTGATGTTATCGTTCTTTTAAAAATAATGCATCCTGCTTGTTCACCCAGGACATCAAACAAAAGTTCAAAACGTGACGAAAAACAAAAAGCTGCACGTTTCGTTGGATCACATCTACCTGCCAAACTAAGATGGCCACAGTAACTTGAACCCCTGTTATTGTCCCTCTCCCTGCCCTGTGTTTTGTTTGAAACTGGACACTGCCTGTCCCCCACAATGGTGGAGACTCTCACACACACACATATACACACACACACACACACACCGTCGCCCTGCCTCCCTCCCGTCTAACTTGTTCCCATTCAAGCCCTTTGTTTCGTTGAATTCACTTGTGGTACCTAAAAAAAGAAGTTGGCACATCTGTTTAGGGAAGCACAAGTTTCAGCACACTACCCACAGACACAGACAGACACACACACACACACACACACACAGCCTGTTGGCAGCCAGTTGGCAAACAGCCCACCCATCTCCCACCAAACTCATCAGAAACCCTGAAGAGGGAGCTGTTGTTTTACTTGTGTGTCTCACGAGGGGGAATCCCAACTCATCTTTGATTCTAACTTTAGTTTGTTATTTCTCTGTTCAACATGTGTTCATGATTTTCTCATATTTTGCGACATTCATTCATCAGCCTAAGCTTTCACTGCCATGTAGTTTTGAACGTTCGAAGTCATCATTACATCTGGCATGATCATTTAAAGAAAAAATAAATTAAAGAGAATGATCCGCTCATCAACATCGTGTTTATGGCAGAGCCACATCAGGTCATATTAACTCTGCAATATTCATTCCAGTACATAGAAAGTAAAGTGTATTTTTTCCATCATGAACTGCCTTTAGAGCTGATCAGTCAGTAATTTGACTGAAATTTATCTGCAACTATTTAAATGATTGATCTCTGGTTTCAGCTTCTAGAATGTAAATATTTTCTGGTTTCCTTCGTTGTGTATAAATAAACTAGACTGATTTTTGGCCTGTTAGGAAAAATAAAACATGTCATTTGAAGAGGTCACCTCGGGCTCTGTTGTGGTGGGGACATTTAGTTAATTAATAACCTATTTTCTTAATTGCCAATAAGAGCATTCCATGATTTGGGAAGGGTTAGGAAAGGAAAGAAGGAAAACATAATTTTTCTTCCACCTTGAATATAAAGTGTAGCTCTCCATGAGCTAGGGGTGTCTCAGTATACCGATATTGACAATAACAGTACCGTAAATTCCGGACTACAGAGCGCACCTGATTAAAAGCCGCAGGTATCCCACGTAGTAATATGAAAAATTAGCTCAAAAACTCATTCATTCTTTCATTATATGTTTTTATTACTGTAAGAAATAAGTCACTGACAGCGGGTGACAAGCGGACAGGTAAGGGACAACATCCACTCTTTTCACTTGTATGTTTGTACAGAGAACTTAAATCCAAATTTTACCACATGTAAGGATTTTTTAACCTTTTTAAATTTAATCCGCTTAGTAACATAAACAAATATATTGTAAATGCTTTTTTTCTAACGGTGTCTGTAACGCAGCTACCGTGAAATATACGTTTGTATCAGCAACACACAAATTACGTTGCTTATGCTTTTTTACTCAAACAATGAACATGAAAGTGCATGAACAGCTGGTAAAAAATATGCCATATACTGCATCCTACCAGAAAAGTCACTGATCGCCTTCTTCATCCTCCTCCTGCGCACTGAAACCATCAAAGTCCTCTACTTCAGTGTCCGAATTAAACAGCCTCAGGATCTCATCACTTACTGCATCACTCTCCTCATTTTCGATGTCACTTGAGTGCGCACCATCCTCTTCATCACGCAGCAGTCCAGCCTTTCGGGAATCCGTTGGTGATGGTTGATGTTTTGACACAGCTCCACGCATTTAGGATCCACTGGCAGACTTAAAGATGATTTAAAGATGCTCTTCGCATGCGGCCTGTTTTGGTAAAAGATTTTTCGCCGCTTGTCATCCAAGCCTCCCACTCTTCGCGCAGTGCCACTTTAAATGCCCGGTTCACGCTGATGTCCAGTGGCTGGAGTATGCTAGTACGCTTGATAGTATGCTTTTTGGTGCCACGAAAAAACATGACTGATCATACAATTTCATTGGACCTCTGTCTGGACCTCTCATCAATTTTATTGGTCTACTGTTGCTAGGCAAACTGTTTTTGGCGCCACGAAAAAAACATGAATAAGCCGCACTGTAGTATAAGCCTGTTTAAAGTGTAGAAAAAAAGTAGCGGCTTATAGTCCGGAATTTACGGTAATTTTTAAAAATTAAATATTGTAACCTTATTAATAAATAAATAGAAATCATATCATATTGACCACTTTTGAGCCGGTTCACAGCCTTAGATCGTTAGGTGAGGCCCTGCTCGCTGCTCCAAAGTTGGTGCTTAAATCTAAAGATGCATAATTATTACATAATTATTACATAATTATGTAATTACATAATTACATAATTATGATAATGATAACACACATATGATAACATAGAGACAAAGTACACAGGATGAATTTGACTTGTCTTATTTAATTGTATGCTTTTTCTTTCATATTTTCTTTAGATATAACAGTAATATTGTTATTAATAAGTGTGTAGTGAATATCTGATACTGTGACAGTCCATGCTGGATGTAACAGGATACAGATGATTAATATTAGGATGGCCATGCTACAATATCAGTTAAAGAGTGAGTGTTCTTTTAAAAACAGTCTGTTATTAGCAGTATCTGCAGTCATCTGTTTGTTGGGTCCCTGAAGATGAACTCATTTCAATTTCTGAATTGCCTGCAGCAAGACAACATTACACACGTCTGCTTCATGTAATCTGCATTAGTAAACAAGCTCTTAACTTTTTTCCCCTCCTCCTGTACGGTCCGTGATATTGTTCCTTTCAGGAGGCCTCAGGGGGCTGATGTTGGTGGATGTTTTATTGCAAGTTAGTGAAGTAAGAATATTAAAGCACACACAGGCACATACAGCGACACACAAACACTCCAACATATGAAACTCATTTATCAGAATTCACTTACCAATCCATTAACCATCCCAGCGCGTCTCCTGTGTCACATGTATCATACATTTTAACATGTCTCTGACACAAACACGAACATACGCACACACACACACACGCACACACACACGTATGCTCTTGGTGTGTGTGTTAATTCTAGCTATAATAAGCACTTGGACGAAAACTAAGTTTGATAACACCACTAATGGCAAATGAGATTTGGGAAATTCCCCTTCCTGCTCTCTCCACCTCTTACTCTCATACATCACATCTTAATTATTAGTCCTCCTAATGTGCTTTTCTGAGATTTACTCTTTCATATTTCAAGATGGACAAAGCAGCCAGTAATTATTTTCTGTCACTGCTGCCATGGAGATAATATCTACAGTCACATGATGGCCTCCCAAGGTGACCAGGAAGTGGTTTTTACGGCGATGCAGGGTGGAGTGTTACGGGTAAAAGTGTCAGTTGTGTGCGCGGCTTTGTTTCTTGATTTATGTGGAGGCAGTAATGACATCATATTCAACAGTGGAAGGGGTAATAAATTAGACATCATCTAATGGAGGCCCGGGCTCTTTCTTTGTTAGCCAGCGTGCTCTTGTCTTCTCCTCTCACTGTATACTTTTACATTAATGTTGAACCTATAACACATTCCCAAGGAAATGATGGATAACTTCTAAGGATCTGTCCACAGCATTAACTTTAAGTTGTATTGCTCTAATCAAACTAATTGCTCCGTGGCTCTTAATAAATATGCATAAATGTTAGAATGTGTGAATATGTTTCTGTTTTATATCTGTCAGCTACTAATACATCACCGTATTACATCAGTGTTCTCTCAGGTGAATTCAAATAATCAAAATAGTTGTCACCTGTTTCCGTGTCTTACTTAGGACTTAGGGGTCAGTTGTAACATTTCTAATATGTTACACAAATGTTTAGCAAACAAAACTGACCAGATAGCGTCAATAGATTTAGTCACTGTGTGCTCTGTTTCAGTTTTATGAAAGCACTACAACCCAAAAATAAATCAAAAAGCCTCTAAAACTTTGTTCTTGTTTCGAAAAGAACCCTGGAAATCCCCTTTTTCTCTGCTCACCTCTTTAACTCAGCTCTCACTAGGCACCAGCAGCTAAAAATAAGGTCTGCATCTGGAGAAGAGAACAGCTGCACTACGGTCAACAACACCATCTGAAGTTTGTGTAGAGCTGCACAGACACACAACACACCTGTGTGGTGGAAATCAAACATCCATGATGTTCTATTTTTCTTTTTTTTTCCAAATCGTATATCTGTAGAAATGTGTCAGGTAGTCAGAAATGTGTCATTTCAGTCACATTCAGTCACTACTTTTCAGGCTTTGAGTCCTTCAAGTCATCTCAAACACATCTGTGTTGGTCTTGCACATCTGGATTTTGGGACTTTCTTTCTTTTTTCTAGATTGCTGAAGCTCGGTCATCTTAGACGGGGAGCATCTGTTCCTTAAAGCCATTCTAAAAATAAACACGGGGAGTCACGTCTGGGCTTCGACTGGCCCGCTGAAGATGAGCACTGTTGTTCTCAAACCTCTTCACTGTTGGTTTTCTCTAGGTCGTGTCCTGTTGGGGTGCCAAAGAAGAGACGTGTCTCCTGTCTGTCAGTCTCCCATCATGCTTTGCGGTTAACTAGCTGGCATGCCCGAGGAGCTCAATATTAATTTCATTAAATCCACTTTGTTTTGAACCTTTTGCATGTTGTCATGACACACAAACAGTATGTGGTGATCACAGCCAGAGCTCTCTTGTGACAGAGCCTGCTGTACTTAGAATTGTAGTTCCTTTCCTGTTTTTTTGTTATTTTATTGCTCTTTATATAACTACATTTAAGATGAGATGTCACTGGCAATGGATTGGATAGATGGATTCAATCCCACATCTTTAATCTCAGTGGGCCATTGGACTCAGATTTTTTACAGATGTTTATTCAATTCACCAAAGAAAATCCAAATTCTCTTCCATTCATTCTCTCTCTCTCTCTCTCTCTCTGTTTCTCTCTCTCTGTCTGTCTGTCTGTCTGTCTGTCTGTCTGTCTGTCTGTCTGTCTGTCTGTCTGTCTGTCTGTGTGTGTGTGTCTCTCTCTCTCTCTCTCTCTCTCTCTCTCTCTCTCTCTCTCTCTCTCTCTCATTGATAAAACCAGTAGATGATGATAAGTACAGACATGTTGCATCATCTCACAGATTTTGCATAACAAGCCTCTGTTGTCTCACTTCTAAGTGAGACTTTCTCTGCTGTCTGACAGGTGTGAGCAAAGAGATTTATTCCAACAGTTTGTTGCCTCGCTGGCAACACACCAATTAGGATGCATTATAACCGACCATTTGATCTCGGTGATGGGTGATGTCATGTTTTTCCGAGGCAGCAGGAAATTTCATCATTGTAACAGAAGTGACTTTGATCATTCGGCTTCCACGTGCACTTCAAAGTCTGGAACAAAACACTCACGCACAAACAGTCACACACTCAAATTCTTGCTTGTTACATTAATAGCAAGCATGCACCATCGGTATACTGTCAGTAGTAAAGCTATTGACATCTCTTTGATCACAGACATTGGCTCTCTGAGGAGTACAGGCGAGAGGATTAAGACACCTGTCTTGTAGTGTGAGTCCAATTAGAAGAGACAAATACATGTTGTGTGTTGTCTGTCATATGGATTGGCTAGTGTGTGTACTGTACAGCTTATGTCGATAACACAGGCTTCAGAGAGCCACATCAGTCCAGGTTAGTTTTATATCTATTTTTGTACAGTAGCATTGCAGCTGTTGGCTGCTGTTTTCAGTCACCCACAAACAACAACTTCATGTTGCAGGAAGATTTCTGTCTTAAAACATCTACTGAGCCAAAGGAAAAGCATGCTCACACACTCACGCTATGTGATATTATATTGGGAACAAAACAGATCCACGTAATAGTCAACAAATAACCTATTAAGTGCATGTCTTTGGTCAGTGGGAAGAGTACCCGATGAACTCCACACAGCTGAGGTTCAAACCAGGAATCTTCTTGCTTCTGCACCACTGTGAACAGAAGATGCTCAATAAAATCCTTTCTCTTGTGTTTTTAGACGGTCAGAGGAGGAAGTGGACATGGACAAGGTGACAGCCGCCATGGTGCTGACAAGTCTCTCCACAAGCCCGCTGGTGAGGAGTCCACCTGTCAAAGTCAACGGTGAGTGTCACGACTGTTAAACAAGTCATTAAGTGTCGACAGCTTGAAGAATTGAACAGAGAGTAGGCCAGCCTCAACATGTTATTTGTATGTTCTGCGCTGCACTTTTCATCCCCTCGCAGCTGTTATCTGGTGGGTGCACATGGAAGCGTAGGTTGATCAATTGCTGCCACCTGCTGTGCTTCGGGATCCTCTCATCAATGACTTCTGTGAATCCACAGTGGAGCACAATGAGTCTGGATCCCTGCCATTCGTCACAGTGGCGGAAATCCAATGCGTCCCCCATAACTGCAATCACGTGCAACTACTTAGCTCGTCAGTGCAACCAACCGGCTGCCCATTCAACCAGGCAGACATGCAGCCAACCATCCAATGCACCATGCACACATTTATCACTGTCACACTGTTACACGTGGTCAGATCATGAACAAGTACACATGTAGGAGATCATACAGTGTTCATTTACATCAGCACGTAGAGCTTCTCGTGTGTGGTGCACACTCACACATTCTGGTCAAGCCTGGCAACATGCTTGACTTTTATTTCTCATAATCTGCCATACGTCAGCCATCTTTCTTACCTTGATATTATCATCACTTCATATAATATCAGTATTTGCTTTTCTGTACCACAAAACCAAACATACACACGCACGCACGCACGAACAGCCTTCTCATTTACTGTGAAACGTAGTTTGAAAAGAAAGAAGCACTCCACCACACACACACACACACACACACACACACACACACACACACACACAAAACAAACTTTCTCATACACCCTCACATACACACTTCAACCTTCACAGAGTGAAACGCCTTTTGTAGCCGATATTCAAAAGAAACGTTTCTTTGATCTAAATAAGAATAAATTTTAAAAAAAAACAAGACCTTGGAAGGTTCTCAGTGGAATCACAGAACAAGAAAATAACCTTTTATTTTCTTGTGTCACAGTCAGAGGCTGTTTTTGTGAAGTTCAAATAAAGCTGTCTAACCTTAATTGTATATCTTGATCTCTCATCATTAACGGAAACACCCACATGTTTTGTTGTGCTTGCATCATCTGCAAATATGACTGAAGAAGTTAAACTTGTTAGATTTACTCTCATGCTCTACCTCTCCTCTCTTCCCTCCCCTCCATCCCTGTTCCTCTCCCCTCTCTGCTCACCTCCATCCTCTCAGAGGGTCTGAGTAGTTCGTGGAAGGACAACGGCTCAACTGGCCCCTTCACCCCATCTAGCAACAGCTCATCCGGGGGCTACTGGAGCTGGTCTGCCCCCAGTGACCAGTCCAACCCTTCTACACCTTCTCCGCCACTCTCCGCTGACAGCTTCAAGCCCTTCCGCGTACCCAGTCTGGGCGGAGTGGGGCCAGGCCCCGCTGGGCCTGAAGACCCGAGCCTGGATGAGCAGGACGGCAGCAGCCTGCTCTTCGATGAGCCCATCCCTCGGAAGCGCAAGGTGAATACCATAAACCATAAACCACATCTGAGTTCAGTTTCTGTAGCTGAGATATGTTTGAAAGTAAGACAACAGCTACATTTCTTATTCTTTTCCTCTACTGGTCAGCAAACATCAGAATTGTTCATGACAGCCATCATCTGGTGAAAAGTGGAACAGACACAGCCCTCTTATTCCACTGACACTCAGCTGATTAAACCCCTCTGCTCTTCATCATCACTTGTACTATTTTGTAATGTAGCTGATTTGATTGTTGTTTTCTGTTTCTGCTGTTAGAAAGTTGAATGAGCACCAAATTGTGATTTAATTTAGGTTTTAAATGTCACCCATTAACCAGGTAATTAGTCATTCCTGCGCTGCAGCATACAGATGTCAATCAAATCTCTATTTTGGTTGTTTTTGTTATAAACATCCAAAAATGTCCAAATATTCCTCAGGCAAATTATAACAACACATTCAGTCTAACCACTAAGAAGTAGATACAGGACAACAACAACACCTGTTCACACTGAAATTTAAATGTATTCCCAATAACATGAAACTTATGTATCCAAAACTTAAGGTTCTGCATGGTTGTTTTTCAGATTGATCTCCTCACACACAGAATGTCTTTTAAAATATGTGTTCTGGCGCATGAAAAATGCAAACAGAGGGTTTAGTGTGGAGAGAAGGCCATAGCAGAGAGAAAAAGGTGCATTTTATTTATGATGCTATCTTTGTATGGAAAAGGTCTAAATAACACTCGGAGTAACAAACCTTCAAAGAGTTATTTTAAAAACCCTTTTCTCTCTGTTCCAATTAAATTGGCCACTTTCCACCTCAACCCTCACACCTTCCAGGAAATAGTAATCAGGACCTCATGTACCCTCGAGGGTTAAGATACAGTCAAACAGTACTGTAAGAGTTCTTTTATTTCAGTGAGGGGCTATCATAGACTCGGTTCTCCTGATAACAGGCTGATCTCTGGATAAGAAAACAGTTAGGACCTCGTCTCTGGCGTGCTGTCAGGTGTACGTGAGCTGTGGATGTATGAATGTACTGTGGACTCTGACTGACTGATTGGCAGAGATGAAAATGTGACAGGAAAGGACACGTGGTCTTGTGGTGGTTTTGTTTTTGCTGCTCAGATGTTATGAGCACACAGACACACACACACACACACACACACACACACACACACACACTCATCATTCTATCTGCTCTCATTTCTACACACCGCTGATAGCTCATCACATCCACAGCTCAGTGTCACTCATTATTTTTCAGATGTATATTGCTTCACTCTCCCTGTCTTTATCCGTCTTGCTGGCTTATCGTTGGCTGTCAGTATCATCCATCTATCCCTCTTTCACTCTCTTTCTTCCCCACTCTCCTGTTTTTCCCCCTTCACGCTGTATGTGTGTGTCCTCTCCAGACGGTCACCCTTCATAATTACTTCTCAGCCGTCACACACAGCCCCTGCGCAAACAGCAGTAATGATTTTAATACCAGCTACAGCAAACATTAAGATCCAGCCGGCTTCATGTCACCACTAGAAATCGATAAAGACTCTTGGGTGAGCTTCACATGGGCGAACTGCACAGTATTAATTAGGGACTCATCACAAAAGAAGGACATGGAGACGGCAAGAGACAGAGAGAGACATTTAGAAGTGAGAAAGAGGTTATGATGAAGGATAAGAAGGGTGACTAGAAGTAATTGCAGGAGGAAGAAAGAGAGAACAGAGCGGGGATAGAGAGAACAGAGCGGGGATAGACACACACACACATATGTTGGATGCCAAGGTTTGACATGAAATTATCTACACGCTCCTCTTGTGCTCTCGCTTCTCTCTTGGCAAGACAATACCGTTTGGAACTCGCCATTTAATTAACTGTGAAATGCCTCCTTTAAAGGGAATAACACACACACACACACACACACACACACTAATGCACAGAACAGGCTCTTTTGTTAAACAAAAACAAAACAATGCATGGGGGAGAGATGATTGTTGCGTGTGCATGCGTCTCTGAATGGGGGAGGAAAATTAAAAAACAACTTGATGTTGTCAGAATGAAATCAGCCCCCTCAACAATAGTTTGATAGACAGGCCTGTAAGCATACATAATGGCTCCCGGCGGAGAAGCAGGAGCTTGCTGGGTTTTTCTCTCTGTGAAAAACAATGTACAGTCTCTCTAGGAGGCCAGCGGTGTAATTACAGTAGACGGATCAAAGACGCAGGAGCCTCGCTAGCTCACGACCACAGAAACATTTACTCTTATTCAGCCCCATTCAGCTCTGACATGAATGTGTGTTACAGTAAAGCTGTGTGTCCATTTTTAATGCTGGAACTTTAACAAAGATGAAGGAGCACTGCAGTGTGAGGATGTTTAATCATTTTGTTGGAAGCACACAGAGAATATTCACTTCTCTCACAGTGTTTGACAACCTTGGTAAAATAACCCGACACACATGATTTTTTTTCAAAAGCAGCACAAAAAAAATCATCTTACCCTCTCTCCCACAGTTTTACTCTACATTCAAAATATGTTCAGATAAAACCTTATAAGCCAACATAGAGGTGTTTAAAAAGTGAAAGTTTGTGACATCAAGTGACACAGTGATAGTGTATGACTGTGTGAGTGTATTCTAATCTAGAAAATCAGCTGATGCATCACTTTGACTCCTGAGGTGGACACACCCTCGCCAACTTCTTCTGTCTTCACCGCACATCTGTTGTGTGCTCTGTGCTTTGAGTTGGCGCACTTGAATTAAATGCTCCACGCTCTAGTTGCACATTTGGTTTTTGAAAGGGTGACAGCTGTAATCAGCTAGAATAACAACAGACTTCCTCCCTATTGATGCCACCTTATTTACTTTTTTGATTTCTGACTTCGCAGATGCTGCCACACTAAAAAAAAAAACAAACTGTGATGTTCTGGTAGCTCACCTGGTACAGCATGCTTAGTCTTTACCACAGTGGCCTGGGTTTGATTCCAACCCCCCCCCTCTCTTTCTACATTCCTGTCACTCTACAGCTGCCACTATGAAATGAATCCTAAACTGACCCTTTCACTAGGTGAGAAAGTTACAGTGACCAATGTGCTTGTGTGTTCTGAAACATTCTCTTACCTGCCTGATAAAGAGGAATGAAAGTAAATCATTTAAATGATGTACTTTTAGTTGACCAAACCTGGAGGGAAATACCAGATGTATGCCACGTTCTGTAATACAGAGATGCATTCAGTTTTATACATATAAAGTATGATGAGATGACAGCTCAGGGAGTTTATCTGCACACTTTGGAAGTGTTGGTGATGATGGTGGCAAATATGTGTGTGTTTTTCTAAGTGGAGCTGCTGCACTCTGTGTGTGTTTCTTCTAGAACTCCATGAAGGTGATGTTCAAGTGCCTGTGGAAGAACTGTGGCAAGGTGCTGAGTACTGCTGCCGGCATCCAGAGACACATCCGCACCATCCACCTGGGGTATGACACACACACACACACACACACACACACACACACACACACAGCATACCTTAGCTACAGTCCACTTAAAGCCTCTTTGTCACTTCCTCTCTGACCCCTCCAACCAGCTTCGTTGTCAAAACAGCAGATTAACGGTTGATGGATTATCGCCACGGTGACACTTTTTGCTCTGGGTGCAGACGAGGAGGTGACAGGTGAAAGGAAAATGAGCGCGGCGGAGAACAATGATATCACACATTTATATTGACATTCAATTAAACTGAGGCCACTCTGCCCTTCACTGATTAACTGCAGATGACGATGTGTAGGTTGGAGGAGTGACATTAATGTAGAAGGAGGGCAGCAGTCGTGTGTGATCGTATTGACACATTTACACCGTGCAGGTAGAGGAAGTAACGTTTGTGAGGAAACATGTCTTGATCTGTTTGTTTCCAGGCGCAACTGTGACTCGGACTGCAGCGACGGCGAGGAGGACTTCTACTACACCGAGATCAAGCTCAACACGGACTCTGTGGCCGACGGGCTGAGCAGCCTCTCCCCTGTGTCCCCGTCTGTGCTCTCTCCACCTCCTCCTCCCCCCTCTCCTCTCCCCTCTATCAACCAGCTGCCAGACTCCCACAGACCTCCGCAGTCCTCCGACACCAAGGAGCCTCACGCTGGCGGCACCACACCGCTCAGCCGCTCTGCGCCCAGCGCACTCTACCTCATCCACACGGACCACGCCTACCAGGTAAACACACACACAGGTCAGATAAAGATCAACATACAGCACACACTGTTATACTCATGATTCGTGAAGATAAAAGGATCGATGCACTCTCTGGATCAATATAGTTTTCGAAAAAACATTTTAAATGATGTCACAGCGACTTGTGGTCCCTTACTCCCACTGTCAGATGTGCTAACAGTTGTGGTGTATCAACACATAGCAGCAGGTTTGAACCAGTAAATGTGGGCAGAATAATGACACCATCCATCAATGTGAAGTCAAATTTCAGCCATATTATTGACATTAATGTGACAGCTCCAAGTGTGAAGTTACATGTTTTATCAGCAACAAGTTATTAGTGTTTCATTGAAGCTAACAAAACAGGAAGTCAGGGCTTTCAAAATGAGAAATGCTTTAAAGGAGGTCACAAAAACACTCCACCCACGTAAAGAAAAGCAGTTTTGACCTTTGTCCTCTGTCCTCAGGCCACGGCTCCAGTGTCCATCCCGTCCAGCAGCAGTAACTCGGCCGGCTCAGCCTCCACCAGCTTCACTCCAACTAACAGCTCCAGCTTTAGCATCTCCTGGCAGTCGCCGCCCGTCACTTTCACTGGGAGTACGGTGAGGAATCTTTACTGCCAACACCGTAAAACACACAGCAGTTCTGTTTAGGTTTTTTTCATCAAAACGTCTGTCCGCTCTCTTCAGGTGTCCCCCAGCAAAAGCCAGGGCTTTGGTGAACAGCGCTCCCAGACCATCGCCGTCCTCTCGTCCCCTCCCAGAGCCACCACCGCACTCAGGTACCGGATCCTTATCACTTGCTGACATTTACTCTTCAGCTTTAACTAAAGACAATTAAACACATGTAATGTGGCTTTCTACTCGAATTCAACAACACTGAGTGGAAATCATGTGAAAAATGTATCAACTCTTTCAAATCAGCTCAATGACTCTTGATTAAAAAGAAGGTGTGATCAGTCGGTTGAGTTCCGCCTCTGATTTTCCTGATCCACTCCGATCAGGAACCGAGCTGTTTTAGATGTGTGATTTATGTGGTGACTATCATGAAACAGAGGAAGACTCATTTATATTAAGGAGTCATTGTTGTCTGTTGATGGTGTTCCTTTGAAAAATGAGGGTTGATTTGACATTTTGAGAAAGACGAGAGTTTTTATTATCTGAACATCAACTAAGAAGCTACGGCTAGCAGCTGCTTAGCTTAGCTTAGCATAATGACTGGAAACTGCTTTGTCTAAAGGTATCAATCCTTTGGTCGAACTTGAAGACGGCAGATAATCATATTTCCCAAAATGTTTCAGCATTGAGTTACAATAATATTTATTTTTTCATATTTGTTATTCTGTCTTTCCTCTCCAGTCGGAAGGTGCGTGGTGAAGGGAAGAAGTGCCGCAAGGTGTACGGGATGGAGAACCGCGACATGTGGTGCACCGCCTGCCGCTGGAAAAAGGCCTGCCAGAGATTCACTGACTGAGTGTTTCCCTTCCGCCCACCAGCCGGCATCGCCATGTATCACCATGGAGCAGGAGGAGAGGCCCGTCATTTTGCATGCGTTTGGTTTTCTTCAGCTTAAAGTTGCAACTGTCCGTCAAGCTCCAGCTCCACTCGTCGTAACCCTCCCCACCCCCTCTCCCCTTCCTCACCTCCACTGAACCAAAGGACAGCGGAGTCACCTTTTACATTGCCGTCCAGGACTCCCAGTACTGCCTCGCCATTCCCATCTTTCCCAGTTTTTGGGAAACCCCAGTGCAGCTAAACAGTGTAAAGAAAATCGATCTAATGAGTTCTCCTGTTTTTTTATGTTGGGTTCAGTGTTGCATCTTTCTATGTTTTGTAAAGCTCTGGTTTTTAAATGGAAAGTCTCGTGAAAGAAAGAAGGGGTCCAGAACAAAGGCCAAAAGATTTTTTTGTGTGTGTTTTGTTAAACGGAAAAAAAAACAACAACTTTTTTTATTCCAGCAGAAGAACGAGCTTCTGTGCTGCGCTTTTTGAAGAACATTATAGGTAAAGCTCTCAGTTTTTGTTCTTCGTTCAACTCGTTCATCTCTTGTTTTAAGTCCTGGACTTTTTTTCGAGGTGATCTTTTCTCACCGACATCGCAGCCTCTCCCGGTTCCTCGCCTGCTCTTCACTCCTGACAGCCCCCTGGGGGAAATGTACGGCAGAGCTGGGAAGAGAAGAGAAGGTTGACATGTAGAAAGAAAGGTGGAGGAACAGAGACGCACACAAGGTGAATGATCAATGCAAAAAAAAAAAAAATCATTTACAGTCAGGGAATGCAGATGGACCATGCCAGTGATTTACTACATAAAAACAGCATTCACACACACAGATCCACAATCCAAGCAGAAGACAGGAACTGTTTTCTACATCACTTTTATACACAGCTGATTCATTTTCTTTGTTTTATCAGGGATGTGATTCTCAAGAAAGGAAAACCAGCAGCTAAAACTTGGGGTTATACTGTATACAGCACTATCTCAACAGCTTCTCCTGTCTTTCACTACACATGACAACTTTGCAACCAAAAACGACGTTATCTTCTTCTTTATGTTTTTGGTTTTCGTTAAGGTGCCATGTTTACTGTCGTTGATGTAGTTCTTCTTTTTCTTTTGGCAAAAACCAAGACTGTTTACCAACCGCCTGCTAAAAGAAAGTACGTTAAAAGACCTTCCTGACAGCACTGGAAGCATGAAGTCAGTCAGCGTGTGAGGCCATAAAAAGATGAGGTCTTTCACACACACGCAGAGAGATAGATCGCCCTCTTCCTCCTCCACTTCTACACCTTCCCAAAGGGAACAAAATATCTTAGTGTTTACGTACGCCACAGAGGCGCATCCTGATGATCTGTTAACCAAAGGGGGAGGGCTTAAAACCAAAAGTGAGGCACTTGCACAGTGTGTGTGTAATGAAGCACCTAGTACATTGTGGTTACTTTTAGAGAAATGCCTCCTTCATCTCCTACTTAACTTGTTCTAAAAGGAAGTAAAAGCAAATCCAGACGCAGATACTTCTTTGTGTTTTGGAGAAGCTCGAAGCACTTGATTAGGTCACTCCCTTTGTTGTTCAATGTGCACTGCACACTCCATTCAAGCAAAGCTTTGGTTGGAGCTCTCAGAAAAGTCGTTGTGATCGGCACGTTAAACGAGGTAAAAGGAAGCGTTGAGGTTATCTGATTTGAATGTGTTCATTAGAATTCCAGCCTCGATGTTGGCTCAAAGGCAGGAAACAAAATCACAAGGCCAAATATATCACAGATGTTCACTTTGAGTGACTCTTTTGTCACCCGGGGCTGCGTTCAGCTTTACTCCACCACGCTAAAAATAAATTGAAAAGTCCCGCGTCGAGGTTGAAACAAATGTTTCCACAAATGGGCGTGTTGTGATTCTGTTCTGTTTCTGCATTTATTATGTATGAAATGTGTCTGTATGCACGCTGAAATGATTTTTGTCACATACACACACATGCAGGATCATTATTCCAAACCAACACCAGCTAATAAACTCACACTCCCCCAGTTCGTAAACATCCACACATGGAGATCATAGCTCTGTCATGTTTTGTCTCTATATTTTTCTCTGTTCATGTATATATGTAGTTTATGAAGCTCCATGTTTATGAGCAGTTAGCACGGTTGTTACATCTGTCACTTTATGAACACGACAGGTTCAAGTGTGACGTGAAGAGCCGTTCAGCCTGTCAGGCTTCTGTTGTTTTGAATATAGGGGTAGCCTTAAAGTCACTCTTTAAAAAAATCATTGTGCTTCTTCCATGTCATGACATCGATGTTTCAGTAAGAAATATTTAGATTATCTCGAAACTGATTTGCCATTGTATTATGTGAACGTATTCTTGTTCAAGAAAAGATAAATCTATATATACATAAAGACAAAAACATGTTGAACTTTTAGATTCAAAGCAAAAAAAAACTGATTGATTTGGCTGTTTTTATTTTTCTTCCATATATATATATATATATATATGAATATATATACTGTTTCTGAATTTTGTTTTCATGTTCTGCTGAAGGATTCTTTATTTTGTTGTGTCTGTTGTAACGTTAGGAGGGAGCCCAGGATTCATCCACACTGCAAGCCAAGCTTGTTATGCTCTTTTCAGTGAGTGTGACCCGCATGCTCCCGCCCGGAGCTCCTTCACGTCACACACGCACACACTTCCCGCTACCGGCGCCACTAAGCGGTTCCAAAACCTCAGTTGATTAAATCCTTTATCTTATTTCCAGTTCTCCTCTCTCTGGTGTCACACAAGCCCACTTTCAATTAGTTTGATTGGCATCTCGCCGTGTTTGCGCCAGTGGTCACGTGAAGGAGCCCCCCCTCCCCACCCCCCGGCAAAGTATGCGGTCCGCCACTGAAGCACGGTGCTCCGTTAAACCCCCA
Source organism: Larimichthys crocea (assembly GCF_000972845.2). Taxonomy (NCBI): domain Eukaryota; kingdom Metazoa; phylum Chordata; class Actinopteri; family Sciaenidae; genus Larimichthys; species Larimichthys crocea. The sequence goes on along the minus strand of NC_040023.1, from coordinate 44,106,400 downwards.
CCCTCCCCTCCGAGCGTTATTCCCACTCCTTCCATTGAGTTACACACCTCTATCAGATGGCCTGTGGCGAGTCCACCGAGGCTCCTGACAAACACACTTTGGGGGTTACAAGGATGTTTTTCTTGTTCCAGACCTCAGTGGCTGGATGTGTGTTTTATTTTTATTTTTTTATACTCCATGCACTTCCCACTGCCCTTTCTCCATCATTGTGGTGCTTCATGTCTGTTCGGACCATCTCCTCCATTGGTCTGTGTGGCAGCCAGTCGGATTCTGTCAGAGTTCGGTCCAGGAACAAGTCCCTACAGTAGTTCAGAACACAGGTCACAGGTTCTGGATATTTTAAGCGGCAGCATCTCCAGGCAGCTTATTTTAAAAGTTCTCTCTTTGTTAGCTGATTCCAGATCAGCGTGGTGTTTCTAATAAGATTTGGCCAAAATAAGCTCACACCCTTCTTCAGGGTGAATCCAAATGACCTCAGAAGATACCCGCTGCCATGTTTTCATGCCTGTCCATCTCCTCGTAGACCGGTGAGGAACTCTGGGATTTGTTTGTGGACCGTGTCCTGGCCTGTACCAACAACGTCTCGATCCCATTCACTGCCAACAGCACAAAGATGGCCTTCGCATTAAGAGGCCTTTCAAAGGCGCTCTGTCTTTGCATACTGTTACATTCTGGTGCTGAGGCCTCGGTGGGAGAGAAATGGAGGTGCTATATGTTTCTCCCATGTGTCCTCTGATCATAACTCCATTTTGTACACAATGTTATGCTGTAGAACATGAAAATAAAAACACCCTGCCTTCAAGTCAACCAAGTGTCCAGACACCAATTAGTGAGTGGGTCGCCCCGAATACTTCTGTTCTCTCTGTCCTGCTTCCTCATCAGCTTTGACGGTTTGCTTTCACTGCTCATCATTGTCACTGCATGTTTGTTTCAGCCCCGTGGGTCAGAACAAAACGGGTCAGGTTCATAGAATATGAAAGGAGTGACGACAAACCTTCAAATTCTCCTGTGTGAGGACCCAAACACCTAAAATATCCAACACTCAAGCTAAGATAACTTAATACATCGCCATGTAAAGAGTAGTCGACTGAACTTAACTCAAGGTCCATTCACTCATTGCGGTTCGTGTTGTGTTCTGGAGCTTTTTCATCAGTAGATGAATCGTATCAGCTGTCACGGAGCTGTGGATGTTCAGACTTGCTAAAAAGCTCAGTCTGCTGACGATGGTTGAAAGCTCCAGAAGGCGTCAGTCAAATGAGTTGAGATTGTTTTCTCCAAATGCTTTTGAATATCTTACATTCCACATGATAGATTAGATTTGACATGCAACACAAATTCAGCCGTAGTTGTGTTCTCGGCTCATGAGCCACAGCTTGAATCTCTACATTAGAGATGTTTGGGTTGTTGGATAATTGACTTCTGTTTGGGCAGACAAAAGAGGATCGAGACTCATATTTTTATTTCCAAATTGACACCATAATGAAGTATGCCATGTGGTTTCATCCTTCTGATGTTATCATCTGACTTCAGCCAAGCAACCTGGTTGAAGGAGGAGGAGGAGGAGTAGGGGGGCGGCGGTTCAGGATCAGGCTGCCATTATAAACGTGTTCACAGCAGAATTAAAACCGGTATCAAAGAGCCACAATAGGCGGTCTTGTTGCTCTACCGAGAGTGATATGAATACTTATGAGGACTTTTTTTTTCTCTTTATGGAGCAGCGGTGGCTGTTGTGGCTTTTGTTCTCTGCTGTGTTTACCCCCCTCCACCGCCGCCTATTAAAGGGCCGAGCGTTCAGCCGTGATTTATACCATGAATAAAACAAGATAGCAATATTCTGCTTACGGATGGTATAAAAATCAACTCTTGTGAGTTACGAGGGACCCTCAGTGTATATGTCCTTACACACACGCACGCTCACACACCCATGTAATGTCCACACAGGGGTTGTCCAGCTTAGATACTGAGCAGTGATGGCTTTAACAGCAGTTGACAGGTTTATGTATCTGATCCTCACCTAGATCAATATTTCACACATGACAAGACTTGTTTGTGACAAGAAGCTGACACTTATTATTTGTTATATCATTCAGTACAGGTCAATATATGCTACAATATATACAGATTAAGCTTCGGTACAGTATATCTAAGCTACAGTATTGGTGTGTATCAGTATATTCGTGTGATATCCCTGACATTAATACTCAAATATCTATGTGGTTTCCATTATTTGCGCTCACAGCTCCACAAGTTGAAGTCAGAGTTGTTTGAAACCTGTGAGCAGATGCCCACAGGGTGTATCTGCCGTGCTGGCCTGCAGCTCCTTCACACAGACCCTCGTGTGTTCTGCAGTAATAGTGTGACAGCAGGCGGCACTCTGGAGTCATGTGAGAGTGACTGCAAATGTAATTAGACTCATTCTGATGTCGCTTAAAAAAAAAAAAAAAAAAAAAAAAGAATGCAAGGATCGACTACGTGCACAGCTGAGCAGTCCTGGAGTTGCCTTGCATGACCCTAAGTATAGATCGAGTAGCAGCTTGTCCTCAGTGTCCAGACCCCACCAACCGTAGAGCTAGTTTCCATGGCAACCACACTGATGGGCAGGTTTTTTTTTTTTTTTATGCGTCTGCTCCTATCAGGGCAGGGCGCCATTGTTGTCGATTAAAAAAAAGAGGAGGGGACCCTCCATCCTGCCTTCATTCAGGAATATGAAGGAGGAGGAGGACGGTTGAAGAGTGGATGAAGCAGCTTCTGCAAACATACAGAGGCATTTCCTCAGTGTGTTTCTAGGAGCTGCTTCACCTAAGTTATCTTTGGAGGAATATAGGAGTCCTGAATGTGCCTTGATGAGCGTAGAGTTTCTAAAGTTAAGTCTAGAAGCTCTGTGTGGGGATGTGTTGCTGTGATGTGCAGGGCCACAGCAACGATGATGGAATGTCTCTAGTGCTGGCTAGTCTGAGTTCTTCTTTCTATACCTGTACTTCAAAGATTTGTGATACAAAGAAATGTCCTGTGAGTTGCGTTCAGAGACCCTTTTGGCCTCTCCTTGGTTCCTAGAAAGATGTTGCAAGCTCTAAAGAGTGACTTTTCTACTCTTTGCTGTAACCTGTAAACTTTTTTTTCTTTCTTCGATGATGATGATACTGTGTTTAAATGTGTCTGTCCTCTTTCCAACGCTTTGTTTTCCCAAACATGTCTCCTCTCTCTCTCTCCCTTTTCTACAAGGGCTTGTAGATAAATGTATGTCGATGTGAAGAATCGCTGTCGTGGTGCAATCTTTGAAATGTTTGGGAAATCAAGGAAGCCTCATTCAGCTAACAGCGCGTGAAACAGTCAGGTGACGTGATCCAAGTTTAGTGCGGAGCTGCTAAAATGATTTCCCGACAGGAAAAACCTGAGAAGGCGTGACTCGCTTCGTGAATAATTACAGACAACCCCTGAATTCTATCATTGGATTGAGATTATTCAAAACATTAAAGCTCCTTCAGCTTTAATTATGCAACACAGAGAGCGCTGACCCCGCCCTCTCTTTAAACTGGATCATCTCATTGGCTGTTTCTATCTGATTACAATCATGTAGACCTCAAGAACTCAAAGACTGTCGCACTGGATTTTTACACTCTTTTTTCAAACAGTATATATACTATATGCTCTGGTCTAACTGTATTTTTAATACTGCATGTGCATGCAAATAAGGAAATTATGAGATACATGACTTTATATAAATGTGTTCTATTTGTGCTTTGGTGTCCATGAGGGGTTGGGAGCAGCCGGGGTTTGCCTCACTTTATTTCATTCAAGCTGCACACGCAGGTCGGTACAGGGAAAGAAATCCCTGTCTCGTGTTTTCACGTCCACACACGAGAGTTCAAAGTATCAGCGTCTCCCTGCTGGCACGCCGATTTGTCACAGTCTGAGCGAAGCTCTCTCCATCTTTGTTGTGTGTGTATTAACAGTTAGCTGGTCCTCACTAGAGGAAGCTGTGCGCTAAAGCCTGTATCTCACAGCGAGCGCTGCAGCGATGGTGGAGCAGTGCCAGCTGGAGTCATGAAGAAGTCTTTAGGTGTGAAGTCTTAGTTGTTCTACCTCCCTCTGCATCCCCGAGCCTCTGCGAGCTCCACTGAAAACACACAGGGATGTTTCATGTGTGTGTAAACCACATTCAGTATAAGACTTTGTTGTGGTCTGTCACTGAATCATCTTACAGCACTCCAGTGTTCATGTACTTCGTGTACAGTAAGACTTGAGTTGGCTGCTCTCCACCCTGACGTGGCCGACACACTATGTTGTGTTTTCTCTCAGTTTGAAGCCTCTAAATGTAAATGTTTGATATGTGTTTTCAGACTGTAAACTAAATCATAGATGCAACACATTGTGCAGATCTGTTCATGGACAGTGGTTGGTTAGGTTGAAACATTAAGGTGAAGCCGTGTCTCAGGATGTCCGTTCAGCTTTTGGTTCAGCGTCAAAGTGTCAGGGGAGACGTCGAGGAATAGTTGAACATTTGTGGGGGATCAGCTTTCTTGCTGAGAGATGAGAAGAAATAACCATCCAAGAAATAGTGCAGCACATTATTATGTAACTTCTACTAAAATGGATTAAGCAAAAAAAAAGATTGAACGTGTTGATTGGCTTAATCCAGTATGCTAAACTAACCGGCTGTTGGTTCTGTCTAAATGCACAGTATCAATCTTCTCATCTAATTCACGGCAAGATAGCAAATATGCCCAAAATGCTGAATTATTCCTGTAATGTTTTATGTGACGTTCAGGTGATCAGTCAGTGCAGGGCAAGAATGAAAAGTACTGCGCAGGCGTGATCTGACCCAAATTTGTCATCTCGGACCTGTATCATTTACCTCAAAGTTCTGATCCTGAAACAGCAGACCGGTAGGAGGAACGGTTGAGGAATTCTTCACAACAAGAGAAGTGTCTCCTTACCGCTCTGCTTGTTTCAGATCTTAAGTGGACAAAAGAAGTCTTCTTTCAAAGTGCAGGATGAGTTCCTCAGGTGAACTTCCTCTGGGTCATCAGAGACAATGTTTATCAGTCTGTGCTGAAGAGGGTGGAGATGGAGTGTGCGTGGTGTTTGGAAGAATTGGCAAGACTCCCCCACCTTTTTCCAATCCACCTTTCAAGCAACTGCAACATTTGTATCAGAAATTATTAAGAGAGCATTCGAATATGCAACTAAATATCTCGGCTGCAAACGTTTGTGGCCTGTGTTTTATTTTTCATAAATACCTTTTGGGCAGGACTTCTGTCACTGCATGCATAAGCTGATATTACACAACTCAGACCCTCAGACACACGCGCACACACACACACACACACACACACGAGTGAAATAGGTGTGAAAGCCAACCGTGTTAGATCATGTCGTAGGGGCAATATGTGCCCGTGCTGCTCGACATATGTCCCTGTGGCTTCAGGTCTCATCCTGTGATGATGTGAAGGAGCTCGCTGCTGGTGTAGCTGATCACGTCTTGCCAGGCCTCTGGGTCCAAACTCGCAGCTCCCGCCAAGGAGCTGTTAGCATCAAATATATGTGTGTGTGCGTGTGTGTGTACAGCATGAGATGATTGAGTGTGTGTTTCAGATGACCGCCCGAGGTATGCCCCATCTGCTCAATGTAGCATTCACACCTCCTCCTGTTTGTCTGTGCGAGGAAAGTGTGAGCACAAAAGCTTACCGTGTGTGTGTGTGTGTGTGTGTGTGTGTGTGTGTGTGTGTGTAGTCCCTGATCAAGCCATTCCTGCGGCCATAAATGCACATGTTTCGATGTGCAAGCTGTCATACCTCATGCATTATCAACCAGTACATCGACATAGCATAATAAGCTTCCCCCCTGCTGCTTTTCACACACCAGCCCAAAGCCTGTGTGCTTCATTATCATACTCTCCATCAGGTGACGAGATGTAAGGACCCATGGCTGGGAGATTTCACATGACGCTAAACACAAGGTCACATTACGTCTGATTGGAGCTCCTTGACGTTTTACATGATGCAGAGATTGTAGTGATTCCTCTCCAGGCTGCAGACACATGCCGTGCACTTGTCTCTGCTGCTTTGAGCTGATTGAGCAGCAGGTTGACGTGCGGAGGAATTGCAGGCATCGGTGAGTCAAGCTCACACAAGATGTTTGGGCGAGGGGGGGTCTCAGTGGAGCTCAGGGAGCTGTTTGCATCCGTGTCCGAGTCTTTGAATAATTGATGAGGTCGATGAGAAACGGCAAATGTGCTCGGGTTCCATCTGTGACCTCAGTTGATAAGAATCGCTGCCGTCCATGAAATCGGTAGCTTCCCTTCGCTGTGAGAGGTTCAGGAGGTTCAAAGCAAGGGGGGGATGGTGGGGAGGAAGAAAGGCACACATGGATCCGTTTAATACAGGACATAAAGCTTTTTACATCGAAACACTTAACACAAAGTGAGATTTCTGCAGATGTAACGGGCAGATCTGGCTTTAAGAGCCAGAAATGGGAAGATAAATAGATTCTGCCTGTTTGCACCGTGACAGAAATGTCTTCAAGCCATAGGTCATCAAGGTCATAGTTTCACCAGAGGAAGAAATTGGAACTGATTATGGAAAGATGCACCATTGCATGATCCTGGTTTTGTGTCGATATCGTAGATGAAGTCGCAGATGACTCCCTGACCTTTGCAAAGAGTTTGACCCTTTAAATTAACAGAGTTTTCTTTTGGAAATGGGCTTATTTCTGTTCTTGCCTAGAGTTAGATGAGTAGAAAGATAAAACTGTCATGTTTGGGCATTAAATATGAAGCTACAGCCAGGAGATGGTTTGGTTATCTTGGACCAGCATAAAGACTGGAAACTAGGGGAAATCGTGGGGGGACACAGCTAACACCTCCACACTAGACTATGGTTGGGGTCTTTTTTCTTGCTGAGAGGTAGTTAAGTAAAGATTGATGGCTACTTTCATGTTGTTAGCTAGTTAGCTGAGGGAATACTACTCTAAAGCAGAAACCTTTTTCAGTCCAAGGACCCCTTGGACAAGAGACAAACAGAACAGGGACCCCCATGTGTAATTAATATGTAATTTTCACATTTTAAGCCTGGCCTAAAGTAACTTTTATTTTAACTTAATTCAGCTTTTTTATATACTGGGTTATTAGCCTGTATGTGTTTATGATTGATGAAGTGTCCACTGATTCATCCAGTTTTGGAGTTTGTAGTTTCTCAACTATCTGCACCCTTACATTGACCATTAAATTGGTGAAAATAGTCAATTATTATGACAATAATTGGCGTACCCCCTGTAGTGCCTCTGTGGACCCCCTAGGGGTCACAGACCCCAGTTGTAGCTTCATATTTAGTGTGCAGGCGTGAGAGCGGAGTCAATCCACTCATCTAACTCTGAACACTCTTTACGGAGTGATGGGAAGTCATTTGGGACAATCTGAAGGTGTTTTTGCCTTCTGGACATACTAAGCCATGTCGAACTGAATGTTCTCTTTCTGCACATTTAAAACAAGGCTCACTTCATCATATCGTATCACACACACACACACACACACACACACACACACACACACACACGCACACACACACACACACACACACACACACAGTTGCCAGTATCACAAATTCAGTCTATACATGAGATTCTTTATTGTTAACACACAAAGCACTTGCAATATGTATGTTCTGTCACAAATAGTATACTCTGTTGCACCGATGATGTTTTCTTATCTTCTTTTCCACGATATAATCAAATGAATTCTATGAATATATGATGATTTTTCTTAAAGAAGAAAAATCCACACACACTGACTGTTAACTCCTGTACCATTTTTTTCATTTTTTGCTTTCTTTCTTATCAAATCTCTGTGTAGAAACTGCCTTTGTTCTTGTTGTAAATGGTGTTTTACTGACAAATTCTGTTCTGGTGCTGTTGTTGTTTGACTATGTGTGCAGTTTCGACCTTCTCTGGAGCGTTCTGTGTGACTGGGACACTCTGGAGGCATATGGTTATAACTGAATAAAGATTTTTTGGCAGCTGTTTGTTAGCCACTGTCACTGTGTCTTTTCTCATCTCTCATGTGAGTTCAGAGAACACTTTGCTCGATCACTTTCAGATTTCAGACGAGTGAGAAACTCATTTTTAACCTCTTCTGCCAAGCACATTTACTCCAGTACAGTATTTGACTACACTGTTGGAGTTACTCCTACTTGAGTATTTTAATTCTTTGTCACTTTTTACCTCCACATCACTAAATTCAGGGACAATGACATGATGCATTCTTCTGAATTAAACTACCCAGCAGCTTCTGCGACAGACTGTTTTTAAATTACAGTATTGCCACTTTTATTTTGGTAAGCGATCTGAATTTTTCTGCTTCCTGCTCGTTAATAGTTATGTCTGTTCTCTATCAGAACACTTAATTAGGAGATTACCTCATGAAGGAAAAGATCCTGAAAGCAAACTTAAGTGGAACAGCATCTCAACCGAATAAGGATGTAATTCATGCCTTAATAAAAGTGCATAAACCTGCTCGAAAATAGAGATTCGTCTTCAGCAGTGACACTTCAGGGGGAGTAACATGAAAATAGGTTCTCCATTTTAGTTTGTAACTGATTACTTTTCAGCCTTCTTTATAAACATAAAATATCTTTTCCTACAGGACTTGTTGGAATAAAAAAAAGACTTTAAAAAACCCCATCAGACTATGAGTAACTGACCTTTTTACATGGCACTGAAATCTAAATGTGCACTTCTGTTTTTGCCACCATTTTAAACAGGATGTTGGCATTTCCCTACAGGCTTTTCTCACTCTTCTTTTACAGTATGACAGAAGGTGATAAAGTCCCTGGAAACTTGGATTCATATTTAGATATACACACCAACAACCCCCCAAAACTATCCAATCTATACTTCAAACCATAGACGTACATCACCTTTCCTCATTACAGCTCACTTCAGACCAGTAGAGGAGCAAAGAACTGATTTTTTTTTTTTTTTTGTGGGGAATAACCCAAACTGTTTGGGTACCATCCATGTACGTCATGTATGACCCTCAGTGCTCATTCTAAGAAGCAGATTAAAACATTCTGGGACTTTCATTTCCTCAATGTTCTCCTGGAACTGAGCTTCTGGGGAGAGATTGACTGAATGTAATCGGTTCCAGTTAACTATGAGTCAGTTCAGCAGTTAGTCAGTCAGTGTTTTCTCCAGGCAATCTGGTCCAGTCTGGACCAGAGACTAATGAAGCCATCAGGCGTTGCTTCTGTTCGTGGCTGCCCTCCTGTGTTCAGACAAGGTACTGCAGCTGAATGAGGTTTTGTTTTGTCCTCAGATTGAAGACAGTCTGACTTCTTCTTTTATTTGTATCTTGTCTCGGTTCATTCATTGAGGTGGTTTCCCGTATTAGACAAACTGACACATTAAAAATGTCCCACCCTTCAAACACAGTGCTCTGTCACACTGAGGAACTCCCCTGGAAGTAAAAAAAAATCCCATCTTCACCCCTCATTGTTTCATAAAGACTCAGAATCAGTTTACTCCAGAGGTACTTTTAATTAGAGTACATTTCTTCACTCCATGGTTCCAAATAAAGAACAAACAAATCCTGTGTGTGTGTGTGTGTGACTAAATACAAATAAAGCCCTCATGTCTGAGATAAAAAAAAAGACTTTAATGAATTCTCTCAGTGAACTAGGTCATGGCTAGAAAGTAATGTTACACGAGGACATGAGATGCTGTAGTAGTTAAAAATCCATTCCACTGATGTTGAGCCAGTGGTCGGCCAGCAGGGGAAGACTTGTACCAGGCTGAGGAGAAGTGTTGAAGTCCTGTAAAAACCTTGGCTGTGTTCAGATTGGCTCCGTTTGCCCTTCAAGCTTGATTTAACCTCCATTAGTAGCTCTGTGCATATTAGCCAACCAGAAAAGTGTGTGGTGGGACTCTAACTGTTCAGTAGTTTAATAGTTTCTAGGATAAGAACATATGAAGCAGCATGAGACTGTGGTTGAAAATGTAACGCTGATATTCATATATTTATTCAACATTCATAAAAGCTGTTTGCTCTGTATGAAAGCAGCATGTTCAGGGAACACTGAATAGAATCCTGCTGTGTGCTAAAAGAAGCAGATTTTTGATCGTTGGTGTGATTTCCTAGAAACTTCTGAAGACAGAAATGTAACAGTGACAAGTATCTGGATACATGCTGGCAGCTCTGTGAGGCTCACAGTGCTAACACTCTTTAGCACTAAACACAAAGTACAGCTGAGACTGGTGGGAATGTTGGTAGCTTCGTGAGTATAAGTCACAAATTGACATTGAATTAATAAAGTTATTACAATTTATCTTATTTCAGTCTAGACCAAAGTGGTGGACCAATCATTTAACTAGCCACGAGGAAATGTCCAAATGAAGTTGAACCAACTCTTCTAAAATGATTTGGTCTGTGTGTAGTCTAACCCTTGGCGTGCTTTCATCTGTGACAGAGAGGGTCGAGGGGGCTAGGTGTTACCTCCCACACAGGAACAATGGACAAGTGTTTAAATATTGACTCTGGATCTTGAAGAGACATTTGTTTCACTCTCACCTCGGGTCAAGGCTGAACCTCGGCTGCGTGTTTGCTCTGCCTCTGCTCTGCTGATCTTGGCCGTTTTCCTGCAGCTATCTAAGTGCGGAGATCATTTTCTGACCGACTCTCAACATTGGAAAAAGTGTGTGTTAAAACACCAGCTTTGGAGTGGGTGGTTGTGGTCATGACACTGTATCAGTAGCTCAGCGCTGTGGGTTCAATTACACAAAGTGTTGTACCTACAGTATATGACACAAAATGCATACATTCATATTCTAAACACAGTGTTAGACTATTTGATGATCGTGTGGTGCCCTAAAATTAATAAGATGAAGAAAACTTAAATAAAATTGGCCCCAAAATGGAAACCTTTAGTAAACCAAGGATGGCCCCAAAATGGAGGCAAAACAAGTGCTTACAACTCCAACACACGATGAGGGCCATGCAAGAAGCAATAGGCCAACAACTGCCTGGTGCACATAAAAAGAAAGTTTAAATCTTTCTCTAATGAACTTCAGAAGTGTCAATCTTTCTCAATTTGCACAACTTTCTACACTCAACCAAACATCAATAGTGAAGCAGTGTTACTCTGATAAAGAAAAAACAGCTTTGGAGTTTGGCAGCTTAGATGAAGGCAGAGAGAGAAAGGAGTGCAGGAGGAAAAGGAAAGCCAAACAGCAGGTGGGACTCTTCCCACAGCGAGCCAGAATAGACTCTAAAAAAATATATACGGTCGGCACGAGACCACATGCCTGCACCCGTCCCAAACTTTCAGTTTTCACACCGGTTAGCAAGTGAGCGCACGTGTCAGACAAAAAGAGCAGACAATTACATGACAAAGAAGGCTGTGGTAAGTCATTGTTTCCTATAAAGGGAGACTGGCACACAAAAGTTTAGGGGGGAGTGTAGACGGTCTAGAGGTTAGAGGGTCAAGTGAGGAGGAGGAGGAGGAGGAGGGGGGTGGTGGGAGGTCAGGAGGGGTCAGGCGGGTCAGTTCATTGGCATCTCCTGGGTGGGCAAGTCTTCAGGCTGACTGGACAAAGTGTCGGTGCTGGGATTGGCCGCGTCCTGGTTGTCGGGGTTGGTGGAGGATGCTGGTGGACTCATCTTGGTCTGAAGCAGGAGGGGACGAGAGTAAGAGAAGAAGCTACTGAAGTTCAAATGATTTCGGTGAATGCAAAAACACACAGTCCTGTTTTTTAACACACGTGTGTGTGTGTGTGTGTGTGTGTGTGGCCACGCGTCCTGTTTCTAATCGTTACCTTCAAAGTCTCCACCTTCTCCTCAAATGACTTGAAAGTTGGTGCATTCCTGTGTAAGAAAAAAAAGAATGTATCTGACATGTTTACACACTCTGCCAGGAGTTTGGGAAAGTGGAGATGCAGGCAAGTCGCGCCTTTAAAAAAAGAAAGATGGAGCAGGACTTCCACTCTATTCACACCTTTAGAGGTCATGTCATGTGATACTCCACGCAGACAATGCAGGGTTTTCTAAAGTGACCCCATTCTATTCTGTTGTGGTGAAAAGATGCTGGGAGGTGTTGACTTTCATGAAAACATAACCAAGAGAACGCAGACGGTACAGGACGAGGCACAGACGACATATTTCTCTAAAGCATCAGTGTGTTGGATTCTTACATCTCAAAATACATCCACACTAATACAAACTGAATAAAAATACATCTATACAGAGAGCTGCAGAGCCTGAAAACACAGAAGCACAAACTGAAATTGATGTTGATATTTTGTAATATTTTGGTGGATATAGATCAGCACGTTAATCTTACATAGATCTGAGCCTCTACAGACGATTTATCAACAACTATTTAGATCAGAGTTCACTGTTTTGTTTAGGTTTTTCTCAAATATGAATATTTCTTGGTTTACTTTGTCTTCTGTGATAGTAAAATAAATCTCTTTGTGCTTTAGGTTGTAGGTTGCATAAAATAAGTAATTTGAAGACCTGGTTTGATACATATGAAATACTTTTCATTATTTTCTAACATTTTAGTGACCAAACAACTGATCATGTAATCCATAAATCCGGTAATAATCCACTGATTAATTCTGCATGACATTCATCTTTACCTGCGGCTCCAATCTTTGAAGTTTGGCTACTATTATTTCTGCCGTTGGTCAGAAAACCAAGCAGAGGCGGGCAATTCCAAATTCGCAGCTAATCGATGCTAAACACTGTTTGAACTTAAACATTTGTATCTACATCTGGGTCCTCTTACCTTATGGCAGGCATACTAGCTGAGTGTTGCAATGATCGTATGCTATCCGACAGCATTATGGAGAAGAAAGGGGGCATTAGTGGTCATCTTAGCATAGTACACACACACAGATAAAGTACAAGGCACACACACACACACACACACACACACACACACACACACACACACACACACACACACACAGTACAAACCCTCATTTATTCTACTATATATTCAATGAACAAATAAATCCTATAAATCCTGCCTCATCCCATCAAGATCAATTGTGTATTAACACAATCAGTAATCCTATATATCATGAGGGAAATATCTAGTCATCAAATAACTCACACACACTCTCATACACACATCCCCTTTAACCACCTGTCAGGTTGCTCTTCTTTACTACCCCACCCCTAAAGCAGCTCTGTGTGGAGGCTCATCCGCGAGGCTGCATTTCTCAGCACACTGCTACTTTGAGGGGCCTAATAATCCTGTTTGCAGCTTGGTAATCCAGAGAGAAGAAGAAGGATGACGGGGGAAAAGACAGATTAGGATCTATGGGGGGGGGGACTGAAGCTACACCTCAAATGGAACAAGTGTTGGTCTTTGAAGACTTTTTTTTAAAATCAGGAAATATGATATTACAACAGAATCACAGGGGGGGGGGGGGGTCTACCCGGGTGCAGTTATACTCTCATGCTGGTATCTCCTGTCTGATTCACCTGACGTCCTCCAGCTTCTTGCTGATGGCGGAGCCCACGTTGGAGAATGCTGCTGTAGCCTTCAGACCCGCCTGAGACAGTGTTTCAGAAGTCCTCCAAGCTGAAAGAGATGAGGTGACGGGTGTGAACAGAGAGGATATGAGAGTGGATGAAAGGAGATGCGAGATCAAGGACTAAAGAGAGGCAGCAAGGTTTTAGTTAGCTCCAAGTTAACTATAATGTTTTTAGAGAGAAGCTCATATAAGCAGGTGGAATGGCCTAAAAATCACGATGCTGGATACCAAGCTGGTGGAGTGTACTTACGCGGTGGAGGTGGTGACCTCCTCCAGGTTTGGTGATGTTCTGTTTCAACTCGTTGAGAGGCGTGATGCCCAGCTTCTCTTAATGTCTGCCAACTGCTCTCCTTGGCTGCGAGCACCTGAGACAGAGTCTGGATCTCATCCTCAACCTACACACACACACACACACGCACACACACACACACACACACACACACACACACACACAGAGTTCAAGTAGAGCTGCATCAATCAGTCGAGTAGTCAGGAGGTTAATTGTTTTTTTTTTATTATTTGACTGTTTGGTAAAATAAGACACATTGGACGTTTGTGACTTCTTTAATATAAATATTATTAATAAATTAAAGTTGCTACTCCGCTGCCTGTTCTTCATGTAAAGTAAACAGAAGCTCATGAAGCTCTCTGGATGTGGCTTGTTGGGCAGAATTCCATTTTCATTTGAAAAAAACTTTTGGGTCTGCTAATGAATCATAACAGAAAAGACGCTCCATTTGATGTTTCCCACCACACACACTCCTGGTGAGAGAGCTGCTGGAAATACTGGCTGTCATGGGAATTGCAAATTGGTGAGTAGTCCAACGTCTGAAGAGAGGTAAGTGGTCGGATCAGCTACAAGAGCAACAAGGGACCTGAAATGAGCATGTTATTGATATGGAAGGACGTGCTGCTTATAGGGAGAGGGCACTGTGTGTGAAGACAGGCTGCTCTATAACACCAGGCTAAAGACAGCAGTTGTCAGTTTAAATGCAGGAATAAGAAAAGCCTGCTTTTAAAACTAACCCCTCTCCACAAGATCAGCTCCAACACCTGATCTTGACTCCCTAAACTACAACCTGACCTTGAACAGCTCCTCCTGAAGCTCCTGCCGCTCCTCCTCTGACAAGGACTGGACAGGGGGAGAGGGGTTGACAGACGTCACTGCATCTTCTCCCATCTCTGGGACTGAGTCCGGCTGCTGACCTGGGAGGTAACATTTAAAAAACATGTGAGAGACTGGCTTACACACTGGATTCCTGTGATTGCTGTGTGGCAGTGGTTGGTTGTCAGACCAAAGCTGTTATGGTGTTCCTTCCTGTGCAGGATGATGAGAAGAAACTGGTCATAGAGAAATGTGTGAACGAAGGATGCTGAATTATGCTGTTTGACAGAGAGGAAAATCTAGTTTCCAATCTGACTGTACAGTTGCACACAACACCTTCACCTTCTGACACACACACACACACACACACACACACACACACACACACACACACATACACACACACACACACACAGTGTCTTTGATGCTGCAGTTTCTAACAGAGCTGTGCCCAGTATGAGCAGCAGCAGTGCATCAATAATACAAAGAACTTTCTAGATGGAGACATCCTGGGCTCCGACAGCGTGAGAGAGAACACGAGGATTTGTTAGAACCTGTCAATCAGGACAACAAGCGAGCGAGGACGTTCAGGGCAGAGACAGAAACATGCTCTGAGGTTATTCTTTCTTTGTACCTGCTCTTTCTTCATATTTCAAGGGTTCAGGGGAAAAATATAAAAAGAAAAAATTGAATTGAATAAAAGAGGAAACCCAATAGCTGAATAAAACAGTGTGTGTGGGAAGGATCCAATAAAAGGACACACTGTGTCATAATGTCACAATCTACTAGCATCTTTGTATCTTGGTGCCTGCAAGAAAATGAGAGCTGGCCTGGTACAGTACACTCTGCAGGAAGCTAAATAGCTAAAGCTCATTGAAGAGAGCATCTTGTTGTGCATGTGCTGGCTGTTGTTGGTTATTATCTTATTCAAAAAAACATTTGACTTCTTCTTGCCGAGAGATGATAGCACTCTTGTGTCGGTGTGTGTGTAAATATGAAGCTAATGCCAGCAACTTGTTAGCTTGGGACTAATCTCTGGAGGTGATGAGGCTGCTTACAGGGAGGGGGTCCTGAGGCTGGTGGGGTGGTGTGCTGATAACAACTTGATCCTCAACACCTCTAAAACAAAAGGAGGTGATCGTGGACTACAGGAGCAGGAAGACTGACCTGCAGCCCATCTGCATAAACAGGGAATCTGTGGAGAGGGTGCCCAGCTTCACGTTCCTGGGCGTGCACATGGACGCAGACTCTCTTCTGAGAATCCTCAGGAGGATCAACCTAAAGAGCGAACTGCTGGCCGTCTTATACCACTGCTCCATTGAGAGTGTACTGACATACTGTATCTGTGTGTGGTTTTCCGGCTGCACCATGGCATAGAGAAAGGCACCACAGAGGGTCATTAACACCACCCAGAAGATCATCGGTCACCCTTTCCCCTCCCTACAGAACCTCTACAGCACCCACTGTCTGAGAAGGGCATGCAGCATTCTGAGAGACAGTACACACCCAGGACACCGGGTGCCCTCTGGCAGACGTTTCAGGGACTAACACGGACTAACAGACTGAGAGACAGCTTCTACGAACAAGGCCATAGTCCTGTTAAAACAGTTGACACAATTGTGTTGTTTCAGCCACGGGACACTTGCAATAAAAGACACTTGCAATACTTAGACATGCGCAATAACCCTCTTTGTCAGAAGTGCAATAATATCATACACAATATATGTACAGTTCACAATCATTTATAACTTTATGTCTCTGTTTACGGTCCTGTCTATGGTCCCTTACTTTGTCATTGTATATAGTGTTTCTTTTTTTGTTTGATGGGAGAGCGGTGCTAAAGTATTTTGTACTACTGTGAAATGACAATAAAGATTCTAATTCTAATTCTAAAGACCAGAAATGACAAACAACAATCGAAAGCCTGCCTGTGAGCATCTATAAAGCTCAGTAAGTTCTATTCTGAGCTGTAGTTTGTTCAGTACTAATAAAAATAAATATAAAAATGAGGTTGCCAGCCACATCAACCAACTAGCGGAGAATCCTGAATAAACTGCACCCAGCCATCAAACAGGCTGCCCATAACCTCTACTACCAGGCTCACACATCCTGAAAAGCTTTCTGAACATTCATTCAAGGTACAAAACAAATATTCTCTGCAGTCATCAGTCGTGATCTATATTTTTGTGTCTTCTCAGACTCGGTTTCACCCTCTGACTGCTCTCTCTGATGGATGTGGTCAGTAGTGTGCTCTTTCCATCCTGTGATCCTTGCCCCCCCCCCCCCGCTTTTTTTTCTTCACTAAACAAACCTCTCGTCCTCTCCTCCCACCTCATTCCAAACACTTGGCACCCTTCCCCTCTTTCATGTCCCACCCCAGTACTCCCTGTACTGAGATAGAATGTTTGTCCAGGACAGAGATACTAAACTCACAAGAATCTGTGCATACTCCTGATGAAGACTACAGTGGAATGTCCTCGAGATTGTCTGCAGAGCTGCTCGCTGCCCTCGGCCTTCCGATCACACAGTGTTAACATAAGCTGAGGACCGGGCTGTGTCGTTACTCGTTCTAACATTAATTAACATCATGGGAATAGGAAGAGCTGATTGGATGGGTCTCAAGTGAAAACATTTATATGTCAAAACATGCTTGACATTAAACAAAAAATTCATAATTTAACATGGGAGATGGAGGCTTTTTTAAAAAAATTTTTTACAGTAATTAGGTGAGAAGAAATGCAGTGGAAACACTCCGATTCTCCCCATCTTATACGTGCTCACACACACCAACACACAGAATACACACCTGCTTACAGAGACAGAATTGTGTAATGGACACTTCCCTCTTATAACAGCTGTGTTTAAATAAATGCTGTTAGTGATTGCTGCTCACAAGCTTTTATCTGCTGCAAACACCTTTTTGTTTATTGTACAATCACAGCGAAAGTCCATCACTTCCTCCGGCCGTGGGCCGACACGTTGCATGGTTTCTCTGCGGAAAGTAAAAGTTTGTAACACAGTCAGCAATGTGAGATCTGCACGTCTAAGTGTGAAGGTAGATATGCACCAAATGTATGCCTCGGAGGTGTGTTTCCATTGCAAGGTGCCCCGGAGCAAGAGAGGAAAAGCAGACACAAAGAGAAAGAGAGAAGTTCGTATGTGGGTGTAGGGAGAAGTTTGGCTTGCTACACCAAACTGCATACCGGCCCACATTACTGCCCTACCCCTCTGCTTCAGCTCATTTCCTCTTAGACTAACATGCTCTGCCTTGTGACCACGTGACTCACTGTAGCTTTCAAATCCATAACGACTAATTAGAAAAGCGAGGCTGAAAATAAAGCTGGAGCACGCCTGAAGACATTTTAACTGCCAGCACACTACCACCTTTTTTTTGTGACAACTAGTCACAAGCAGAGCTCTGCAAATGTTTATGTCTGAAACAATGTAGTCTAATCATCTGATAACTACATGACTTTGTTACTTTTTAGCTATGAGATATCTATAAGCAGCACAAAGAAATGTTTTCTTTAGTCTGGAAACTGGTTTGAATTTTGGAAGTATAATACAATCTTAGCTGAGATTAAATATGATAAAACTGAAACAGTTGCGACCCAATAACAAGACTTTGCTCTTCAATCCTCCATACAGCAAAACAATAAAAGCTCTTCCTTTTTTGAGGCAGTGTGAGATGCTTCAGAGACAAAAAGTCACACAAGATTTGTTATGAAGGCATTTCTGTCCTCATCCCTGATTCATGAGACCAGAAGTTTCCCCAAAGTTTGAGATGATTAAATTTAGTTTGAGAGACAACGTGACAAAGGGCAGAGACTCATCACATGAGCCGCCAACAACATGTGGTCCTGTACATTCTGCACGATGTCATCTTCATCAGAGTATGATGGAAAGCAGATGTTACGTGGTGTCTAATTCCTACATTTAAAATATACATTTTGATGGACGACTGTCTTAATGTGGTTAGAAGATATGTGGTGTGAAATCATCAGAATTTCTACACACATAGCAAAGTGCAGACGAGTGTGATCTATAATGCTACTCTATAAACGTGTCATACACAGAATTCACCAGGAGTTCTCAGCTGTTTTGTTCTCCGCAGATGCACAGTCGACATTTGAGCCTATTGTGTTATGAAATATGAGGAAGAAACACAGAAAACAGGCCAGAGCACTTGTGAATACAACATGCTGTACTGGAGCAAGAAGCATTATGATTTTCTAAAATTAAAAAAACAGACTAAGTCTAAATCTGAGTTGTTGTCCCACACACAGCTTTGTGTTCCTCCAAATTTTCCCTGTCCAGTGAACCAAACACATTTTTTTCTTTCTGTCCAGCACACACACACACACACATAAACAAACACACTCCTCACATCCTGCGCCCAGCTCCCTTTCCTCCTTGTGATTACCTCTGGTTTTGACAGCTGGCGAGCTGGGCGGCGTGTCGCTGTAGGCTGGGGAGAGGTAGAGGTAGCTGGCGTTGACTCCTTGCTCAAAGTCAAACGGAGAGTGGTATTCCTCCAGGGGCTCCATGTTCACAGTTTGTAACGTGTTGTTAAGTCGGAGTGACCGCCACCTTCCTACCACCACCGCCACCAACACTACCTAAGCAAAAGCAGCCAAGTGCTGATTGTCTTCATGTGATCTTGGAGCATGCAGGCTCTGTGACTCCTTGTGTACGCTGTCTTGGACTCTTGCGGTGTGTGTGTGGCAGACAGACACAACATCCAAGTGTGTGTGAAGGTGGGAGGACGTTTTGTATTGGCTTACAGGTAGTCAGAAGGTCAGAGTGAGAGTAAAGTGACGCCGGTTTTCCCTCCTCGGTGTCAAGGTGTTGTGAACTGTCTGCTCCTTTCCTTTCTGTTAATAAATTACCTGTCCCTTCAGGCAGCTGTTGAATCAGACACACACCCTCCCACTTCCTCTTAATCCCAAAGGTCAATTCTCAGTCCATCCTCCATACATCCATTTGCACAATCAGTGCTGCTTCCAGAAGCCGCCTGTTGTCAGCAGAGGCAGGTAGTACTGCAGAGAGATTGCGTGACGCTCCAGTTTCAATTCTCTCAGGTCTCTCTGTGAACTCCCTCCCTCACTCTCCATCATCAAGCCTGACATCCAAGGAGGAAATAAAAGAGGTCCCATTTGTGTGGGCTGGTCACGTGACGTGTGAAGAGAGAGAGTGTGTGTGTGTGTGTGTGTGTGTGTGTTGGGAGGGGGGCATTAGATGAAAAGCATAATCTGCAGTGTCCCAGATTACAGCAAAGCACTAATCCAGAGTGGACGGTCCAGCTTGGAGCAGCAGTTATGCTAGTCAGCTAGAATGGAGGAGAGAGACTGCCAGAGGCGACACTTTGTACTGTGTGTGTTCTTAAGAGAAAGTGCTCTGTGTGTAGTAAAGAGGGCATGTGTGTGTTTGTCTGTATGTTTATTATGAATTTTAAGATTTTTGGTACATAAAATGTCCTATCATGATATCTCAAAGCACCAGTTGATAGTTTCAACTGTTCTGCCCATCCGTCAGTCAAAAAATATTTATTTTAATATGTTAAAAGACTAAGAAAACAAAGAAAGATTCATATTTAGGAAACTGGAACCAGTGAAAGATTGACATATTTGCTTGGAAATAAAATGACTTAAAATTAATTAAATCAATTATCTAAATAGATCAATCTCAGATATTTACTCAGATATAGGTACTTGCTTGATCTGTATGGAGTACTGTATGTAACCACTAAACCACAATATTAAGAAAATCAATAAATTCTCAGGCAGGAGTTCAAGCTGCACCCAGAGAGAGCACGTCTCACTGAGGCATCTCAGCGTGTGCACGCACCTGCTGAGGGCTGCGGGGAAGTGGAAAAGCAGCCCGGTGACATTCCAGCAGTAACTTGAAGACAGAGGACGTAGATGCTATTGAGGATTCAGAGGAGCTCTATAAACAGCATGAGGTTTGAAGGGAGGTGGAAAAATAGTCAGAAAGTGAGACATCATCATAAGATAAGGATGCAGTGCTAATGTACATATGCTCTAAGCTTACTCCAGGTGATTTAGTTAAGGCAGAGGTTTGCTCTGGTTGAACACTGATTAATGAGAAAAGACAGAGACAAGAGCAAGAAAACATCCACCAAGTCAATAATAAAGCATCTCCTTATGACTTGGACTCATGCTACAGTTCTGACAATATAAATATGAACATGTGAAGGCTAATGAGAGCAGATGATCCACACAAACACTAAGTGAAAATGATTTCATCTGAGTTCCCATCCACCATGTGTCTGTGGTTAGGAGCCAGACGAGCATGTCTGTCATCTTCTCCAGAAAATTCCCTGCATTAAGAGGAAGACAGGGCGCTACCCTGGAAGTACTGAAGCACCGGGGGACGAATATCACAATCATCTAGACCAAGTGAAGAGGAGGGAGTCTACTATGAAACACATGAGCTATTTTTATATACAGAGTGACAGCAGTGACCATGTTCTGTACAAATCACACGCGAGGCTAACTACTGTAACTGTGCTGTGCCCTGATCTGCAGAGTCAGGCTTCACTGCACCGTGCAAGGTCAGACCAGGAAGTGACACACATACACTCACCCGTCGCCAACTATCAAGTAACAACATGCACGGAAATAGGTCCACGGCAAGGACGATGAATCCTCGCCAGCATCCTTCTTCTCCTCCTGCGATTTTTTTGGTTTTTTTGAATCCATTTTGTTAGGAAGAAACTAAACTGTGCATCATCATGGATGTTAAAATCTTTAAACAAAACCAGGCACACGTGTTCACACACACACACAATCCTATTCTATAGCCCCCCCCCCCCTTTTCTCCCTCAGTAAGTAGCCATATGTGTTAACTATAAAATATGTACTATTATCAGACAACATGATATAACAGCAAAGTGTTTATTTATGGTGAGATGAATGAAATGAAATGCTTTTACATCTTAATACAGACTCAACATTACTTCCGCTCTGCCGCCCTCCTGACCAGTGGAGCCACTTCAGGAGTGACATGTGATCACTGTCATGTGATATTTGTTCAAAATCACTGGTATGTTTGAATGAGATAAATTATGAAATATTACAAATAAAAATTCCATTAAAGTCACAAATGCGCTTCTCTCACCAAAAACATTTTCATGTTCTCGTGTGGGATTCTTTAACATTTACGATTTATTATCTGTCGCAGATAAGAGCACGGACAAACAACTCATCTGCTCAGACTGTAGCCAGGAACAAACAGCCATTTTCAAGTGCTTAATGAGGCACAGCATGAGATCAATTACCTTACTATTCATGGCATACTGTGTCACATGATTAACCTAAAACAAGAGTCATGAGACATGGATGACTGGGGATGCAGCAGGAGTGCCCGCAAAGTTCCCATGACATGTGCATCATGGGAAAAACAGGGGCAACGAGTGGCTTCGCCTCCGATGGAACACAGATTCTGTTCATGTACTGTGAAGCAGAGAGACAACTACAAATCTTTACATTGTGCAGAGAGCCCATGTCTACTACATCTTCAGCCTCAGTCTGATACAGTATCAGCTCTCTGCACCAGTACTGTAGACAGGCATCCAGATCATTGGTGTTTTGGGAAATATGCTATGCTACATATAAAAATGCTAACTGGTTTTATTGGTGAGGTTTAGCTAAGAAGAGTGATACCTCATGTCTGTATGGTTAATATAAAGCTACCAAAAGCAGCCAGCTAGCTTAACTTAGCATAAGGACTGGAAACAGGTATAAACGGCTAGCCTAGCCCTGTCCAAAGGTAATTAATCCATCAGCACCTCTAAAGAGCCCCAAGAGCACGGACAAACATATCAGAATCAGAATCAGAAATACTTTAATAATCCCAGGGGGAAATTATTTTTGTTACATACTTCAGGTATACAAACAAACAAAAACAACAGGGATGGGAATCGAGAACCTGAAGAACCGGTTCTGTGTGTTTCAATTCCATGGTATCGTTTGGCAGTTTATCTAATGATTCTCTTATCGATTCCAGAAAGCACGAATTACGTCACATAACTTCCGCAAGAAGTTAGGCACGCTCGATTCCAGCAAGCACGACTAATTACAGCACGTAACTTACGCAAGTTTCGCACGTGCAGTGCAAACAGTAGTAAACAATGGGACCCACTCGGTTCAAACGCTCCAAAGTTTGGCTGCATTTTACCAAAACAGATGGCAACAGCTCGACTTGCAATTATTGCAAAGTGGAGATAACAGTGTCGGGAGGGAACACGACGAACATGCAGAAATATTTGCGCACACAACATGCAATTTAAATTAATGTCATGTTTTTGACACGCTTCGGACTGGAGATGAATCTCAACCTAGCAACAGCGTCAGCAGCCAGGCTATGACCACCTCTGCGGTTACTACGGAAGTTAACTCTAGTAAGTAACACACTGCCTACATGTTAGCGCGATGTGCCTCTTGCCACAGTTACACATCGTTACTAGGCTGTGGGCCTCTTTTGACCTCGCTGTTGGTTTTGTAAGGACGTGTTACCTCTAACTAAACAAAGTTGATGCTGATCAAACTGTTTGTTCTCCTTTTTTTCCCAAATGAGAATCGATAAGAGAATCGATAAAGAATCAAATTGTTAAGTAGAATCGATAATGCAATCAGAATCGTAAAAATCTTACCAATTCCCATCCCTAACGTGCGCACACACACACACATATATATATTTCTCTCTAAATTAGGTTCATTCTTAAAAAGCCAAGGTCTGACACAGGTCGCAGAATTATCCTAAACATGCATGGGATGACGTAAAAGAAGAAGCCTGTTTCCTGAGTGATAAGAGTCCTCCAACTGTCACATCATAGCTGAGTCTACGTGGCTGATGGAGGGAAACTTAGTGTATGGCCTATTTCTAAAACATACTTCCTACTTCGGATTCCACCGATGAGTCATTAAGAAACAATGATTTTTTGCTGTTATAATACTGATATAACTTATAATACTTAGTTTCAATCACACCTGTGTCTGGATTTTGATATTTTTTATATTAATTAAATATTTAATAATGAGTGATGACAAATTACTTATTTAGCATTGATCTAAATAAGTTGCTGTGCTCCATTTGACAGTGAGGCCCAAGGTTTTATTTCTACAGTGTCATGTTGGAATATACTGAGTGTGGTGCCAGAGCTACCAGACAGGTGAGACCTCTGCTCCAAAACTAAGAATTAAATATCCAGAAATTTGAATGGTTTCTAATTTATATTCCAAGATTTAAAGATAATCTAATAATGAACACACACAATATTTGTGGAACAGTCATCTATATTTGGGTAATCCTTGCCTGGACTTGTCTTGTCACAGATTCTGCGATTTCTTAATGCAGCAGTAAGATTTGCAAAGTGCAGAAGCTTTAAAGGGCTCAACTCTTCAATCCATTATATAGAACGGGGGAACATTTTAATAATATATGACAGCTTTCACTCATGCAACTATCAGCTAAAACTAAAGTTTTCACACAGACAAGGGGATTTCCCTTCAATCTTCCAGATGAGATGTGTGAATCTGCTGTCAGCAGTGCACATACAGGTTTGCTGGTTCGGTTCAGAGTTTTGTGTGTTTTAGTTTAATAATGGTTCACATCAAACCCTTCAGGAACTCTTTTTAAAATGACTTGTGACAGCCATGAGAGGTGTGCGGACAGAGCTGTACATAAATGTAAATGACGGTTTTGGCAAACATCCGCTTCCACCTACATGAAACCTTCAGAGAGAGACAGTAGCTGAGCTGTGTTTGAACTACAAGGCTCACATGATGTAACATAAAGTCTCATGACAAATCATGACAAACCTTTAGGCTAAATATGTACATAGCTGCTGTTATCAACTTATTTACATAAACATACTTTTGCAGCTCACTTCATGTTATTATTTTGAAATCTTTATACATTTAGAAGTCAGTCAGTCTGTTTATGGTCGGGGCTTGTTATCTCTGTGACAGACTGTTCAAACAGCTGAAAGCCTCCACTTGTGCTTCATTGAAATCTAATAAGGAAAAAATGTTGGCCACTGCTCATGATCAGTCTTATTAGGCAACTGAGTTGAAAAACAAGATGGATTGGTAAGACCGACTGTCTTATTTTTCAACATCTGATCTGAGTGAATACCATAAGTCTGTATCATGGGGAAAATTCCAGAAACATCCAAACAACAGTGAAAAGATAGAGATCATGGATGGGTTTCTTATCAGGCAAGACAAAAAAAAAAAATCACATTTTGTGATATGTGGACGAGGGAAATATTCTGAAATACTTCAGGTGAAAAACCTTCAGGGGATTTTTTTTTTAGGAATTAGACTGGGTAATCAAGTGTGAATTAAAAAATAGTACGTGTGGCACGAGGCCTGAATGTGAAAAATGTTGCTTATTTCCAGACATTCACACCACAAATGCTAATACATTAAATCAATGTTTCCACGGTACACCACATGGTTATGTGCTTCACTATGCCAAAAAAGTGAGAACTACTGAAGCAAAGTAATTTCCACTTGAGCAAAATAAAGTCCCATATGATGTACTGGAAAGTTCATTCAAATGCAGGGAAAAGCAAGCACTGAGAAAGAGATGTTAGCTATAAAAAAAAAGGTCATCTACGTCCACACAATCAGAGGACAGCAGACTCTCCCCTGACAGCTCCTTTGAGAAGCACAGGTCAGAACACTGAGCTCCTTTTTCAGTCTGTTATTTGTAAGATTTCACCTGAAATCCTGACAAAAGATTGTGAAACACTCAGTGTAATAAAGAGATTAAACAAGGAAAGGATGAAAAAGTGGAGGTCTGTGTTGAAGCTGAGCTTCATCTGAGCGGAGCAGGCTGAAATCAACAGGTGACGGTGACAAGGAAAATACATTAACAAGGCTGCGGGTACAGATGGTGCCAGGATACGGCTGCCATAGCTACCTGCATGAACCTGACAATGAAAGTGACTCCACTGTCTGTTGCCATGAGAGTGTGGCTATAAAAAAGGAGAAGTCATCAGTTCCTGTGATGATTATGTAAAACGTTTATAATACAATGACAACTGGGAAGGATGGAAACATACTTCTGCAGGCAGATACACACAAAGAAACAAACCAACCTGCAGCACGACACGAGAAAACCACGGTGTGATTTTGATGAATACTAGTGAGCAGTACCAAAGAAAAAGAATGTGACAAAAAACCTTAAAGGCATGATGCAAGGTACAGGAAACCTCCACTGTCAAAGAGGAAGCATGGTCACGAGACAAGTAGCCCCTAACTAACAGTGACTAAGAGGCCATTTTCTTAGAAACACCATGAGGATGGAACACCTCTCAACTAAATAGAACCAAGCAAACATTATCAGCTTTGCCAGCTTCACTCGTTTACTCCAAGGCATTTGGTCTGACATCAACCAGTAACATGTTACATCTGTCAATATACAAAATATGCTGTATTATTTGTCACCTGGAGGCCATAGAAACAGCATGCAGACACCAGGAAATGACATTTCTGCATGGAGGGTTGAAGACTGCTCCTACTGAGGAGAAACGAGGTCAGCTCCCTGCCGTGTTTACCTGGCATCCCATGGAGATGAACAAATACACATTGCTTGCTTCTTTCCACAAGAACTATCTTGCATTGCGCACGAGAGAATTGTGTGTTGTTTTTTTTTAATCGGCTGATCTGAGTCTTACGTGCAAAGCTTTATTTGTTGGAAAAAACAAACAAACGCAGAAGCTGAGAAGCAGCTGTCGCAATAGGCAAACCTGGAGGATGGGGAAAGAGACGCAGGCAGTGTAGAGTTATGAGAGAGAGCAGATGGCTGCCGAGGAGGAGCGGAAATGTCCAGGTAGGTGTGGGAAGCAGAAATGGCAGGACAGAATGCATTCATGGCATACCTGTGGTTTATACACTCACCTTCCTGTCTGTGCATTCAAAAGTCTGGCAGTGCCACATGTGTGCTGAGGCCTGTTTGACCTCACTAACAAAGCTTTAAACACAGACTAATAGAAGACAGTACAATCACATGCACTCATTGCTCTGTTTAAAAAGAAGCACACATGAGAGAGAGTGACTGGAACAGGTACAGTGGAGACAGTGAGCTGTCAAACGGGTGTGACCTACTTATCCCTCTGGTTCTCGTTATAGGGCAAAGTTTTCAGCTAATCTATGAACCATCCCCAAACTGACACATCACAGGGATTCACTTTTTAAAGTCATGCGCCAAATGTAGTTAGCTTTTTCAGAGCCTGTCGAACTTTCCAGGGAATATATATATATTTTTATTTAAATACAAATAACAACTTCCTCGTTTGTTTTTATTGAAGTAGCTCGGTTGGAGGTTACATGCTGTGTGTAACATTAATGTTCAACTTCCGTGGTATTTCCAGTAAACATTTTCTTTCTGTTAATGTGAATTTAAATATTTATTTGCTTCCCAAAGTCTAAACTTTGTCAAAAAAAAAACGCGCTTTATTTGAGTGTGAAAACTAGCATATGTTCCCAACGGCCAAACGTTAGTCACTGCGCAAACTTAGCTAGTTTGCTAAGTTTTATGTGAGACAAAAAGTCCGAACATTCTCGTTAACAACAGCGACAGTGACTGAGAAACTCTTTGAGTAAGTCAAATACCTTTCTGCGTGTCCTCCATGGTTCGGCTGAGAGTTGTTTCTGGCTGTTTTTTGTACGTCCACAGTGTGTAGGTTGCTCACTTCGCTGCAGCAGACCTTCCTGCTCTCTCTCTCATGTTGCCAGGCAGCTCGGCCGGCGTACGGGGTGGGGTTCGCGCTGACGTCATGACGCAGCAGTGTAAACAGAGGCGAGCACGTGGATCAACTTTTACACCGTCAACAACGCACAGCTGCGTGTCCGCGACACGTCACGCTTTGTTTTACTACTGTACAACACAGGCTCAGACATCCTTAAACGTCATGCCTGAACTATGCACTGTTTTATAGAACAATGCTTCTCATGTAAATTTAACTTAAAATGGATTTAAGATTAAAGATGTATTATGATATAAACCTGCTGCTTCTGATGGCAAGGGGAGGCAGGGACAGAGCAGCGCAGTGCAGTATCTCTATAAAATGTGTCTTCTTTAATTAAAATCCATGTATGAGTTATGAAAGACTAAATAAAAAACAAAATATACCTGATGTGCCACATATGTAGATAAGTACTAACTTGATCTAATTCTTTACAGATGGTACAATATGTGTGGTATGAATGTTTGGAATGTGTATACCTATAATTTATATGACTGGAAACCCAGATCTGTTTTATTACTCGTTTTGGCAGTTGCCAAACATACCTTTAGGGAAACTGGTGGCTGTGTAGTGTCTTTAAAATAAAGAAGTGAGACTGAACAGGACTAACAGGTTTTATTCTTGCACTCCTTGTGAATTCATCACCATTTTTGAAAAAATAATGCCTGTAGGAATAGTCAGACCTATTAGCTATCTAAAGGCATAGCCGTGGCAGACACTCAATCACTGATACCCGCAAGGCTAACTCATTTATTTCATACCTGGGAGAATAGTTTGACACACACTGTCCTATTCACTGTAGGGCAATTAAATTTGTCAATTTCATTCCGGTGGCTATGTCGAGTTGATAGCCAATACTTGTATGAACTGGGGTAATAAATACATACACTGATCGTTTATGGCATAGCTTATTACCCCCTTTGGGATTTAACCATTACAAAGGGATATATACAAACCCCCATCTTACTGTAATCAAGAGCCGGGTTAAATCCCACGCTTGTTCACACACTGTGTGCAAAGCCCTTAATTGGACAGAACTGAAACTATACACCCAAGTATGTCAAGCATCACACACACACACACACACACACACACACACACACCGAGAGAGACTGAGAGATTGATGTTCACATGAAAGAGTGCCACCTGCTGGACCTGATCCTGATGACAGGGAACAAAAACAGACCTTAGACACATGTTGATATGTTAGAATACTTTACTGTGGGCTATAACGTCTTAGCAGTCCCTGGAGGATGCAAATTTCACATCCAAATGATCGCAGGTCACGTGACTTCACGAAAGTCACATGTGTTTTTTAATATTGCATAAGTGTGTTTATTTATTATTTATTTTTAACCTATACCTATATCCTTAAATAGAAACAGCAAATATAATAAAACTATAATATCGTGATGTCATGCTATCATGTTTTAACAAAAAGGTTATATTACTGTCATAAAGTATAGTATAATAAGCGATTTTGATTTTAATGAAATATCACCATAATTCACACATGTATATTTATGTATATATATTTTCATTTTTTATCATATGCTAACTTACATTTTATATATATTTTTTGATAAATATAATAAAACTGAGAAAGTGTAATAGACACAAGTTCTTATAGCACTTTCTATACAGATATCATAAGAATATTACGGTAACCCCGTTTAGCAAAGAGTTGAACCGGGGCACGCGAGTCAGCGTTCACGGGCTGAGAAGACACGCAGAGTGGAAAGATGAAAAGCATGCGGAAAATGGGTGCAGCCTCACACACAAAAGACCCCTCGCTGATCAACAGCACCCCCATCTTCCTTTAAAGCCGCCCCCTCCCTTTCCAACCTCACCCCCCCTTTCTCTGGTCGAGGTGCATTGTGGGGAGGAAAGTCGTTGCCATTCGACCTCTGCGGGGCCTGCGCGGACGCAGCGAGAACCCTCAAATTCATTATGCGTTTTAAACCTTTATTTATTTCCGCATAACCTACATACTCTCACCGGGAGGGCCAAAGCGGAGAAAAGCAACGACGACGGGCCATCTCTTTCGGAAAATACATCCCATACTAACACATTATTTCTGTCGGAGGGGGATACTGTTGAGAAAGTGAAGATTCTAATTTATATTAAGAAAAATGTCCGGTGAGAGAAACCGCAGGTCGCTGGCTTTCCGAGGAGGTGGATTAGCTGGGTTAACGGGTTCCAGCGGTATCAGTGGGGCGAACTGTAACAGCTGGGAGGCCCCGGCCTGTCAAGACCGACAATTTAACGGGAATAGGCCGGATCAAGAGGAGGACAGGGATCTGGGGGTAAACGGATCATCGCCGAAGAGAGTGGAGGGCGCTGGGTCTGTCAGCCATAGCACGGAACCCGAGGCGGAGGAAGAAGAGGACCCGGAAGGGGGCAGCTGGGCAGCTGGAGACGGCGACGACCGTGTCGGCTCTGTGGAAGCGGAGGACGGCTCCAGGGAGGCGAATAGCTTGACAGCCGGGGACAGTCCAGAAAACAACAACACCGACGGCCAGGAGTCGGGAAGCGGCGAGACGGGATCCAGGAAATCTGGGGTAGAGATGAGACCGCAGACGTTGCTTCAGAAACACTCACTATTCCACGCTTCGTGGTTGCAAGAATTTCCATGGTTAAAATTTTGCCAGGAGACGGGGCTCATGTCCTGCTCCTGGTGTCACAACATTGCCACTAAAAACAGCGACGAGCTGGTGAAAGGCAGTCGCAACTACAAGCGGGCCTTGCTGCTGAGACATCACCTGTCTTCTGAGCACGGCAGGAACGACCCCACCAAACAGGTAACGTTAGCCCGAGTCCATTACGGTTTCACTCGTCACTTACGTACCATTAAGTACCTGTCACACGTATTGCCACAACGTACGTCAGTGTGTGTTTTTGTTTTGTCACTAATGCTTCAAGTTTTTAGAACTTTAAAAAAAAAAAAAACACACACAACGAAGGCGAAAGCAGGCCGTCACCTAAGCTCCACAATCCCTTCTCCTCTGGCTCATTAGCAGCTAGCCTAGCCGACTAGCCGCTCGTAGCTTCGCTGTCGAAGCCGGAGGTAGATGGACAGTGACGGGAGTGGAAAGCCCCTTAGCCGGGCTAATGTGCACTAAGTGAGTTAGCGAATGGCAAAAACACACTGAATCACTTTTCAGCGTGAATGACACGAAACCCTCTAATTGAACTAATGTCTAAAATGTGCCCGTCTGTCTGTCTGTGTGCTCGTCGGTAAAGTTACACGCTCAAACCTGCTCCAGTGTGACACCTGCTAGCTACTGTCACACCGGAGGCTGTGTCTTTGAATGAAGGATTAACTGCGTGACACACATGACTGTTTATCACTTGAAGCTGCCTGAAGAAGTCCCTGACGAGTAAAAACACTTTTCTTCAGATGCCCTACGTACAGCACACCATTTTGTTGGATCAGCAGCTGTCTTGATTGCTAGCTTGCTAGAGGTCACACAATGGCAAGGGCTCCGACCCTAGCAGCCTTTGGGGAACCGCACCCCTTCCCCAACCCCCCCGCCTCTTGGCCTCTCTTGTACTTTCTGCTGGCTCGCAGTCCCGGGTGACCTCTGGCGCATTTCTTCCTCCTCCTCCTCGTCCTCCTCCTCCCTTTGGGGGGAGCTAAATTAGAGGCATTGTGTTAGAATGACCCCCCAAAATCCATAGATGGTGTCACATGCAGGGCTTGGACAAGGAGGAGGAGAGTAAATCATGTTGCCTGGAGCCTGACAGCTTTGCCTGGCCCCATATGTGACCGTTTGAACAGTGGGTGAGATGTCAGTAAATAGGATGACAAGGCATCACCTGACTCTGTCATCCACATATTTGTGGATTAATAGGCTCCTGTGTTGAAACATTTTTAGGCATATCTTCTGATAACGCTCCCATTCTGCATGCACACCACCCACTCCTTTATTTAATTACCACGCACTGTAAATACAACACGGTTGGCTTATGCTTGAGGTATAAAGTTATTGACTGTATCAGTATATTGGATGCTTTTAATTCAAAACAACCGAGCCGGTCTTATACGTGGTAAACTGTGTCTTTATTGACGTGCATGAGGTCTTTTTATTGGTTCATTGTTTTTATTGCGTTTGTAGGCAGCATTTCTACTGTTCCCTCTCAGAGACCTCATAAAAACAGGGAGTGCATATTTCCCCACACAATCTAGTGTCAAAGGGCATTCCTCCCATCAATGCTATATTTTTAAAAAACCCTTACTGTTACTTATCGTCTCTTGTACATCTCCACATCCTACCCTGACTATTGTCTGAGCTGTCAGGGGAATTAAGAGCGGGGTGCTATGTGACTCTAATTTGTGAGCGAGGAGGATTGCACAACTACATTTAGTTCCTTCCTTTGCACACGCAATCACTAATCAGAATGACTTAAAGTGATCCACTAACTTGTGCACATCTAATTGGTAAGGAGAGCAGTAGAAGTGGATTAGGGGCTTGGTGTGGCTTTTCCCCAGCAACAAGGACCCCAGACACTGTGCTGAGAGGTTATCCAGGTCATTCTCTCGTGTAGAATGGACTTGGGAAGATACAGTTGCATTGCTGCATGATTGGAAACTGAAATTATTTTGGTGTTTTGATATTTCACATATTTTTCCTCTCGTCATGAATATATGCAGCACTGTTGAGATAATGAGCAGCGGTGTATGTTAAGGCAAGGCAGCATTGTGAAGGAGTACATTAAAGGGGAATTATGGTGTTACGAGGCAACGACTTGCTCTATTCACCCATTCCTGACGTTAGTCAGGCCTCTGCTGCATTCGTTAAAGCTAACTCAATTAGCCCAAGCGCACCAGGGCAGCTGTGAATGCGGGTCTCCTTGGAGAAGGGGGCTGTTGTCCTTAATTCTCTAGATGCTGTCTTGTGCTCCGATTGTTCCCTGTGCTCACTGGTAAAAGGTTAAGATGAGGCGAGAGTGAACCATTGGTTCCCTTTGGTCAGATGTGAGATTACATTGTAGAGATACATTATTGTACTCTGTAGTAATGTTTTTTTTCCTGTTGTTCCGCGTCAAACCCACATTGGTTGTCACAAAGTAATCCCATTTCTACACCTGCATACCCATAAAAATCATAACACACAGAGATGCATTACATAATTAGCACAGTGAGTTAGTTTCAGCTCTCTCCACCTCCAGACTCTCCATACACTCCCTCTGTCTCTCTCACCCACTGCTGCACTTTCTTGTCGATAACAAATTTAATTTCTATCTATAACGCAGACACAAAAGCCCTGAAACGTCCAAGCCGAGCTCGGCTGGAGCCCGTGAAGCAACGTGAGCCGATCTGCGTTGCCTCATTAAGATTGACGGCCAAACAAATGTTTTACCTGGATTACTGTGTTGGTCTAAACGGGGTGTAAGATAAGATAACCCCATACTTTAATGATCCCCGGGGTCGGATGTCTTTTTCACCCCCTCATTTTAGTTAAGACAAACACCGCACTCTTTGTTAAGAGCGAGTTTCCCTGAATGGGGAGAGGGGACCCACCCTTTTGCGCTCTGGTGTCTGCCAAATAGATGGGATGTTTATTGGGGGCCACAGGTCAGGGGAATGGGGTGGGGTGGAGCCAGAGGGAGAATTCTTCTTGTTGAATCCCGTCAGTGACTCTAACCACCACCAAACCCCCCTCTCTCCTTCTCTCTGCCTCTACTGTCAGAGCATTGTTAGGAGGCCGGGAGATACTCCGTGCAGCCCTCCCACACCTTGGGCCAAACGCACACTGCGGTATTGTTCTAGCATCTGGGGACAGACGGGTTGGGTGAGGAGAGGGGAGGGGGGGCTGGTGGGTGGGGGGGAATTGAGGGAAGGATACAGTAGATGTAGGGGAGTTTAGTGAGGGACCGACGGAGATGGCCTTAGGGTTGGGCTGGTCATGGGTGGGGGTAGATGAGTGATCGGGATGTAGACAAACATGTATGCCTAAAAGGTAAACAAAAACTGGCTCCAGTGGGTCGTTATGTTGCACGGGGACAGCGCTGTATCACATGATCTGCGTCTGTGGCCAGTGCTCCAGTAAGCTTGAATTTATGATCACACTGTGGTTTGTTTAATTCTTGAGTTCAAGCTGAGTTTAATTGTCACATAATCCACCTGTACATCACTTCTGCTTATTGTGCTCTGAGTCTAGAGTTTTGAAGCATCCATGTTAGACCCAGATCAAAGGATTCTTCTTCTTCCCCGGCGCCCTCTTGGATTCTCTTCCACACTCTTTTTCTGCCTTTCATTTTTCCACCCCTACCATCTCTGGCTCAAATAAAAAAATAAAAAAAAAAACCTAGCCACGTCATGAGGGAGGAGGGGGGTGATATTGTCCCCACATTCTCTGTTGGCTCAGGCTGGTTTTTGCCTCCAGCATCTGCTGCTCAGGGTTGCTGGTCTGCTGGTTCCCTAAGCTCCCCAGCTCACACGTGGCACATCTGGAGAAAGAATGATGCTGCTGATGAGACCAGTATGGAGCAACTTATCCAGTACCAGGTTGTCCTAGCCTGACTCCAATAAGTGCACGCACACACAACTCATATCCGAGCTGTCAGGCAACAGTCTTACCTCTCTGGCCCGATGCCTTGCTATGTGTAATAGATAAAAGCTGTGGGGAGTCATGGGGTTCGGGGATGGGATGGCTAGTTTGGCTCTTTTTTTCCCTGTTCAACCCTAATTGTCTTCAACAAGGCATTTTTGTTGTAGGATGCTGAATATAATTCATCTTCCTGCCAACTTCAAAGCTTATTAGGTCTAAACGTATCAAGAAAGCAGACAGCACACCAAAACAAATGAGCTAAAACCACGTATGACCACCGACAATCTCTGAAGCATATCCAACTCCTCTTGTTGTGACAGCACTACTGCCCTTCACCACACAATATATTCCACCACAGTACTCGACATGATGACCGTCCCCCCTCCGGAGGCTTTGATGTGTATATCATGGAATAATTTCTCTCCTCTCTCCCCGTCCTCTTCACCTCACCCACATGCACCCGGGCTCTTTTTTTTTCTCTATGCGCTGTGAGTGGGAGATGCTGTGTAATAAGAGAGTGAGTGCCGAGCTCTTTCACAAAGGCCCACAGTGATTGGACAATGAGCCTCGGGGAGAACACGGGCTATTGTGAAGGCTAAAATGGGGTGACCCAACTCCTTCGCCCTATCGCGCTTGGCTTTCCGGCTCCCTCTGCTCCACATTTTCTCCTCCGCCCTTTTTGTCGAGGCTCAAGGTCTCTCTCTCTCTCTGTCTCTGCCTCATGCTCTCACTCGTTTCTTTGTGCGTTTGTTTCAGGCTTTTCTCTTTAATGCTCCAATCATTTCTCATCTTTTCACATATAATTCTGTCAGCTCTCTTCCTGTCCATTTGCTCCATCCAAGCCTTTCTGCTCTCTTGTCTGTTATTTTCTGTCCCTTTTTTTTTATTTTATTATTTCTTCCAGCCTGCAAAGTCCACCGACTTTTCTCCCCCTCTCTGTTTCTCCCTCTTTCTGCCTCTCATTTCATCCCATCACTCTCCACCCCCCCCCCCTCCAGCTGTGGCAGAGGATGATAAGCCCCCCTATACTATCCTGTGTGCCCAGGCTGCCTGGACAAGAGCTGCAGTGTGGAGGGAGTCAGGGTGGGGGCAGGGTGGGGACCTCAGAGAAATGGATTTAATCTGAATTACTCGAGCTGAAACCCCAGCTGTGTGTGTGTAAGTGTAGGCAGCTTGATTTGTGTGTGTACGTACGTGCATGTATGTGTGAGCAGGAGAGATGGTGGTAGTGGTGGTGGGAGGGGGCAAAAATGCAGAGCTTGAGCAACGTGAATTATTCTGGATTAGGACATCTGCTGTGCAATTCTAAAATGAGCTGGAGATGTATGCTGCTGCTGCGTGTGTGAGTGTAAAGAAACCATGTCCACTAACACATGAATGCTGTTTGCTTTGTCTGTGTGCGTGTATACATAGAAATACATGTATTTTTTTGCATATGCATACACACATGTGCATATACTCCCCTCTCCTCTGCGCCGTACCAGGCTGGCCCTTTGCCCTGTTAAAGGGGGAGCAGGGGAGGGGGAGCGGGGCTGTTACAGGGTTGTTCTATGCTTCTGCCAGTTCCCCTCCCATCCTTACAGCCACGTTGTGTGTCCTGCTCTGGACACTTGCCGGCCCTCCTCCAGGTCTAATTATGGCCCGTTTTTTTTTTTTTTTTTTTTTTTAACATCCAGCCACCAAGTTAAAGAGAGATAATTTCACTGTACAGAAGCTAAATATGCGTCAAATTTGGACCGTTGCAAATCGACGTTTCAGTCTGTCCTGGGAGATGACAAACACAGCCAAATTAGAAAGTGTGTGTTCATTAATCATGAAAACACACAACATCTGTAAGACCAAGACGTTCTCTAGTGTTACTACAATAAGTGTTTATCGCTCCAAGCAAATTGATTCCTCCTCTGCGGTCGTCACAATGCATTCTGGAAAATGTATGTAAATCTAAATAGGTGTGCCACCTTGTAGCTAAGTCAACAACACATACTCTGGGGTATTTATGTTCAATTATAGTCCTTCATGGTTTATCAATATGTGTGTGTGGACCTGGCGTCATATTTGTCTGTGTTAGGAGTTGTGAGAAGAATTGATTATAGGGCTATGTAATACTACCCAGCCTCAGCGTAACACACCTTTCCCACCTCTTCCTTAACAGGAGCCTGTCAAACCTGTTTCACCCCTAGGGCAGGTGTGCACACCAAGAACCCCACGGATGTGTGTGTGTGTGTGTTTATTTTGTAAAAACAGACTTCCAGGAAGGGAAATGTATTTGTAAATAAGTACATTTGTGCTTGCTTTTGCAACTTAACGTGTGCACACACAGCTTCTGCAATAATGTTTCCCTGTCTTCCTCTCTTTCACATAAAAAGGAGATGGTGAGGCCCTCAGACAACACCAGCCTCTCCACTAACTGCTCAGAGGAAGACTACCGCAGCAAACCCAATGAGAACTCCTACTGTTACCAGCTTCTCCAGGAGCTGGACAAGCAACGCAAAAGTGGCATCCTCTGTGACGTCAACATAGTTGTCTCGGGCCAGGTATTCCGCGCACACAAGAACATCCTGGTTGCGGGCAGCCGCTACTTCAAAACCCTCTACTGTCTGACCAAGGGCGAGGACCAGGCCACGGTCACGCACCTGGATGTTGCTGCTGTGCAGGGCTTCTCAGTTATCCTCGACTTTCTCTACTCCGGGAATCTGCTGCTCACAAGCCAAAATGCCATTGAGGTGATGTCTGTTGCTAGTTACCTCCAGATGACAGAAGTTGTCCACTCGTGTAGGGCATTCATAAAGGACGCCCTGAATATCAGCATCAAGCAGGAGGCTCCCGATTCTGTTGTAGTAGACTACAACAAGAGGCAGATGGTTGCCAAAGAGGGACAGAGAGGGCCGGACCGGAAGCCAAGCAACTTCTGGGCCACAAGCATCCTGTCGAAGCTGTCGATCAAGGCCAGCAACAACCAAGGAAAGGAAGCAATGGTAGAAGACGAAGGCGGCAGGGTGAAGGAGGAGAACAGCGACATAGAGGTGACAGTAGGTGGGGCTGAGGGCTGTGCCCTCGTGACCCCCGGAGCCTCTGGTAACTGGGCCCACCACAACGACAACTCGTCCGATTCAGCAGAGACCAATGAAACGCGGGTGGCGAGTGGCCAGACGCAGGTGTTCATCTGGAACGAGTCAGCCACAGGTGGCGGCGCAGCAGCTCCCGCAGCGATAAAGCAAGAAGCGCCGGACGCCGCAGCCGGAAGCGGACGGAGGAAAAAACAGACCACCACACGGCGTTTTGTCTACAACTTTCCACCAGAGCCTGAAGAAGGATTCGACGAGGGGATGTTCGTTCAGCCCTCGGCCTCCTACCCCAGAGAGGACTTCTCCTCCCTCTCTGAAAATGCTGGTATGACACACATTAGTACCTCTAAACACACCTCACACACTCCTCTGTAGTACATGTATGCTTTCACATTTAAATCATTCATTTCTTAACCCTGTTAACCCTCTGGTAACATCTGTTTATGACATGGAGAGGCATATTTCTCCTCATGGAAAGTTCTGTTAAGTTGTATAGTGTTTTATACACCAATCTAGTCCTCCAGTTAAGTCTTTTTTTTTTTTTTTTTTTTTTGTATGTTTAAGTAGCTTCTCATGCATAAAACCCAACGGCATGAGCAGGGCCAAGAACAGCATTAAAAGAGGTAGTTGGCGCTGTGCACTTGTCTACCTAACTGCCCGCCCCACAAACATTACGATTATGTCTGTAAACTTAGCCTAAAGCTACTGCCGGTTTGAGACAAAATAACCAGTTATGTCAGGTAACATTATTAGCTAGTGCTTCTTGTGATTCTTGTTCCAACACTGACTTGAGGCTAAATAATATTTACACAACCCCAGACACTGTTTTTATGGCTGCACAACCACTTCTAATATATTTTTTATAATTTTTTTTGTCATATTTGGGGGGCGGGGTGTGTAATATAAAATTCTGTAGGTGCATCTCTAATGATTTGCACATCAGAGGTTCAGTGGGGCTGAGGAGGAGAACCTTTACGCTTACATGCCTTCAGTATTTGATCCTCCAACCTATATAATTTAGCATAATTTGAGTCTAGCACCGGACAGCAGTGCTGTTGTTACCTGGGGGGCGGCATTGTCTCATTTATGCAAATGATGAGTCATCATATACATATCTAACCATGTCACACTCATGACCACAGATGTGATTCAATGCGAATAAGCTAAGCTGTGGCTGCCAGCAGCGGTAAACTGGCATGATTATCAAGTTTGTGATCAAACCACAAAAAGTATGGATTTCCAGCTTTTCAATCAATACCTCCGCTGTTACACCTAACTGCTTATCAAGCTCTAAACCTGCCGTGCATAGCCAACGAGTGAGTCACTCCCAGCCGTGATCTCCACTAATCACTCCAGAGCAGGGGGGGGGGGCTTACAAGAGTTACGCCCACCTGGAGTGCTTTGTCTCAGCACAGAGATGTGTTGCCACATCACTGCTGAGACTTGTTCTAAAGGAGAGACGTATTGTGAGTCCAATTGAAGGATTTTGAATCGATTTGAATGAGTCGGATCAGTGTGCAAAATGGTTTCAAGTGTATAATGGTTTCAAATATATAATAATGACCTGTCATTATTTTAAAGTGAGCTGCAAAAAAAAAAAAAAAACGGATAATGTGTCCTCTCCTACATTAACCTAAGTCCACCCTGTATGCTGTGGTCGGCAAAACCCACAGAGTCAGGTTGATCTTTTAATGGTGTCCACTCTTTCAATCAGCGTTTCAATCTTTGCGCTCCTCATCTTCTCTCTTTTCTCTGTACATCTGATCAACTTCCTCTCGCCATCCCTAAATCTATCCCTCCATCCGTCCATCCTATCCACATGCAGCGCAGCACTCTTGGTAATCTTCTCTCAGCTCCAGCCCTTCTCCTTCTGTAGGCCCCATTAAGTGTGGCACTCCATGCAACCATAATGATATCACATATTAAGTGGAGTGGTGTGTGTGCGTGCATGTGCGTGTAAAAAGAGAGAGGCATTTTGTGTGTGTGTGTGTGTGTGAGAGAGAAGCCATCCCTAATGCAGGCAAATGAAGAAAGCAGAGGAAACATTTCTTCCCCCAGGCCTCCCTAAATGCACTTGAATGGTCTTAGTGCCTATGACTCCTCGCAGGGCTCTTTTTAATGTGTGCACCAAGTGATCCAGGGTGTTGTAAGAGCCTAGAGAGACGCTCACTTTAAGACCGACTCCCGTCGGCATGTGTGCGAATGCTCCAACCTTCCTCTCTCCACCCAGCTTTTGTTGTTTAGCTCCACGTCTCTATTTAATGTATACTACCAAAGACAGACATAGTTAAGACTTCAAGTAGACTGTTAGTCACAGTAAAAGGTTTTAAGTCAACTGTTTACTCCTAAATGATAGTTTTGTGTTCAACAGTTCATTTACTTCCTAACTGTTGAATTCATTGATACAGATTAAATTCAGATCTGTGAATATTTAGTGTCTGTAAGGCTTTGAAATTCTAAAGATTTGTCCATGTAGATCACCAAAAAATGTTCCTTGCTGTTGTTAGATATCATGTGTTGTTTAACATGTGTGAGAGATGGTGTGTCCAGAATTTGAAGCAGAAACGTGCACACATTATCTGGATGCTGTTTGACGTCTGCGTGAGAGGGGAGCCTTTTTGCCCTGTTGCATTCGTTTCTGTGGGTTGTTAACAGTCACCTCAAACTGTATGTAGGGTTTTCACTTCCACTTGTCATTCTTTCTGTGAGAAAAAGTGTTTTCCAAATTGTTTCTCAGTTCCCATTTTAGGAGGAATGTTCCCAAAATGCTTTCTGAAGTGTAGAGGGGCTGTTTCTCTTCTTTCCCAGAAAAAGTGCAGTACAGAAGTAAAGTATGGACTGACTGCGGAGGTTCTCGTTGCTCAAATCCATCAGTTGTGTAGGAGATTTTTACTGTCTAAAACAGTAAAAACAAACAGAAAGTGGAGCCACATGTACATCAGTGTGAGCTCTCCAACCTGCAATGCACAACGTGTCTGTTTCAATGCTTAAATCTCAACTCATCTTTTTAGCCAAGCATTTCAGTTGTAGTTTTTTTTTGCTTGTGTGCTATGGGTTGAGTGCCTATGTAAAAGTTTGAAATTGATTTCTTTATTTTTTTGTTTAGTCTTGGCTTCTGATCATATGAATAAACCTACCATGGCATCGCCACAAAATCTGTTATCAGGTATACAGCGAAGAACGAATTTCTCTATTAACTATGTGACAAAATGGCACCATAGTGAATAGTAGAGGTGAATTAAAAGTTGGGCCTTCACTGCAATATAAACCAATGGCAACGAATCAGGAGAAGCACGGCATAACACCTGCATAAAATACAAAACAAAAACAAACTGCTCACATAGTTTCTAGAATAAATGAAAGTGTTCTAATGTGAATCGTAGCATCAAAATCTAAAACCATTGCCTCATTAAGGTGAGCTCATGAATTAATCAGATGTTGACGTATTAATAAAAACATACTTTACATCACATGCACACCACAGGGATCCTGTGGTGTGCATGTGATGTATTTGTTTACTTCTGGCTTGTATGCTGCATGTCTTCTTTCAGTGTCAGAGCACTCAGATCCATATTTATGGACTTATTTTTCACTCCACGTCTCCTGGAACACACATGAAGGATGGTCCAAGACCATTTATGGCCTGAACGTCACTTATCACTGCTTTCAGTTTGTGACAGTGTTTCCCCACACAGCCTGTCTCTGCTGTCTAGACCTGATTAGTCTTGTATTGCATACAGTGCTTGTTTGTTTTTAATTTGCTGTGGATATGCGTGTCACATGATGTCTAACGTGTTAGTTACGCTGTGCCGAAATATTGCTTTACAAAGCAAAAAGTGAGAATGCGTACATGTTTGTTATTAGATTATTCTGTAAGGTTGTTACACACATACACACACATTCGTGCAGAAAAGACTCAGAGCGGTTTACTAGTTTTGCTCATGGGGATGACTCGGCACCAAAGCCTCATCATTTGGGATGTGAGATGCTCACACTAAAATAAGACGGGCCTCTACACAATTAGCCGCCGTTTGCTCGCATATTTCTGTTTGAGCAGTCATCCAACAATATTAGCTGTCCCACTTTCCCACAGTGAGGTCACTCGCTTGGCTTTCATTTCGCCTCAGTTTGATCTGTGTGGTCATGTTTCAAGGATGCAAACATAGTAGTGCCGTATCTTCTTTTTTTTCCTTTTTTGGGAGGTTGTTCAACTAAAAGTGTTCAAGGCTGCTACTGTTGTCTTCATGGATTTATCTGCTGATTATTTTTTTTCAATCATTCTCTCTTTTAAAATGCCAGAAAACCAGCTGTCACAATCTGAAAGTCTGAGGTGTCTATTGACAAACTAATACTAAAATCGAATAATATTCGGGTGACAATTTGAGAAGCTTGAAGCATTAAATGTGTGATAGCCTTTGTGGAAAAATTGCTTCATTTACTGTTTTGTAAAATCTGAAATTGGCTGATTCTTAAGTTCTTGTTATAAAAGTTATTCTTTATTTACCAAAAAAAAAAAAAGGCGAAACTGTGGCAAATATGACCGTGGAGGCAGCTGGTGTTGGACTGTTTAAGGAGTCACAGGACGGCTCGTGTTGTGGAAAATAACAGTTGAAAGTGAAGGGTGGTTTCAGCGTTATAAGTACTTTGCCATTGCTGTCCGCGCTCACCACGCTGAGCCCACAGCCAACACTCGCGGCCAATAAATTCTTGGGTCTTCTCCAAACAAGACTGTTGGATTGTTTAAAGGGTGGGTGCTGCACACACACACACACACCGTGCAGGTGAAATACATTTGCATACACACTAGTCCCCATTGAAGCGTGCACACAAACACACACCTGCCCACACACAATAACTTTGCTCCCCACCCCCTCCCCGAATCCCTGCGAGGTGCAAAGCCGCCAGGGGCAGTCCCTTCCCTCCCTAATCCACTCTAATGCACTGGGGCTGTCCTCACTATTCCAAATATTGACCCAGGGAGAATGGACACACACTTACACACACATACACACATGTACACACTCTCAGGGGTGTGTCTTTAATGGGCTCTAAGCGCTGATGGCGAAGGAACCAGAGAAACACACACACACACACACACACACACACACACACACACAGGTACTCACACACAAGTGCTTACAAAAGCCGAGTGTAAGCTGAGCTGGCGTGAGGGCCCGGCTCTCATTCTCTAATTAACTCCCTCCCTGCTGGAGTCCTGGTTACACCAATAGTTTTGTTGCTCTGGCCTTGGGAACACACTGCTTTACATACAGTAGGGGCCTGTGTGTGTGTGTGTTTGTTTGTTTGCCTATGTTGTTAACTGAAACTTCCATTGTTCCATGTTGAGGGTGGTTAGGTGTTAGTGTGTGTGTGTGTGTGTGTGTGTGTGTGTGTAACCCCCAGGCTCTCAACCACCTGTCATCTCTCTTTCTCCCTCTTGCTTCTCTCCCCCCCACACCCACCTTCCCTCCACCTTTTCCCAGAGCTGGCCAATCAGATCCAGTATAGCATCATCCAGGACTTACAGCAAGGGGAGTCCTGGGAGAATGGTAAGACGCCGCACTCTCTAGACTACAGGCTAAAGAACGGGAATGAAACATTTCACTAAAATTCATCTTCTCAAACGAGTGTGTGCAGTCGTTGAATAGGAGTATAGACAAACATCTTTTTTCTCTTTAAGGACTCGTGTTCAGCCAGCATTTAAATGCTTAGCTGAGAATTTTGACATCAAATGATGATCTATGTTCTCCCCATGTCAGTGAACCGGTGGGCGAAGTTAGCTGTGTTTATATAAGCCAGTGCTTCACTTGGTAGGCGGACGTTGTCTCCAACGCACGAGGCTGTGATCCATACTACACACTGATTCTGAGCATGTATGTGCGCCGCATACCTCAGTGTGTTTACAAGTGTCAAAATAAAGAGTACTCAAAAATGACAGCATGAAAAAGAAAACCTCTTCAGTTTGGAGGTGTTCTGTTGATAGACACCACTTTCCCCACAATGCATTGCACAAAAGCAGCATAGGGTCTGCCACAGCTGGAAAAATTCACAAAACAACAGTAAAATGTGCATTTTGTTTGGCATGAAGTCTGTTTGATTACATCTGTGGCACAGAGACAATGGGAGCTTTGGTCAGATCAAGTCTCGGGTCACTCAGGTTATATCTTAAACTATAAAACAAAATGATCAGTCCAATTGAATTAAACTGTTTTTTTTTATTAAACACAGTTTTCAGGCTGTTTGGTGTCTGTGTAATGACACATAGTGAATATTTCATTTTGTCCTAAACCTGAAGTGCCTCTCTGCTGTGTGTACACAACGCACCGAGAATACACAGGTGACCTGCTTCTCATCAACCCTCCCCCCTTCCCATCCTTCCCCCTCCTCCGCCTCCCCCCCTAGCAACCTGCCCTGACAACGCCTCTGTTGTGTGCTCCCTGGCTCAAACAAAAGGCCCGGCCCTGTCACCCCACTCTCTCAACGGTGAAGACTAGCACTCTTGTTTGTTTGGAGCCTTTTCAGAAATCAATCGATAGCTTATTTATCTGTAAGCCCAGCCTCCCTTGCCAAGATGTTAGCACGAACATCTCCGGACGGTTAATGAAGACAGCGCTGGCATGAGGACATCTTGATTTCTTTCTTATATCATATCATCACTGTCCAATGAAAACCATGTATATATTCATTATATTCAGTGTACACTCATCATTTAGAATCTCATTGACCAATGAAAAGATGTTTTGTTACATCATGTATATAGGATATATAGGAGGATAGCTTTGGATAAATAATGTCTTTGCCGTCCTCTGAACCGAGTCAGACTGACGAGCAAACACGTCAGTGTTAGACCGTTAGCCTGGGTTATGCTGATTTCAATCGAAAATGTTAAAATGCTTTGATTAGGACAATGTGCTCTGTGGAAACACAGAGGACAGCTTATGTATTGATAGATTACCAGCTGATGAGACATACACAGGAGAGTGCAGAACCACCCGCATGTCGTTAGAACCACCATGAAACACAACATCCGCTTTGGCTTACAATGATGACGATGTGTAAACATGGATATTGATATGTCATGCCAACACTTATAACAGTGTTGGCATGACATGAGGTTTTCATCGGACAGAGACGATATGCTCTAGTTGTTAAGTAGTATGAGACAGGTTTGTGGCATAAATAACAGCGCTCTCATATTTAGATTTAATGGTGTTTATGTTCATGTATTATGGAATATATTCAGGGCTGTGTGCACCTATGACTTGCAGTCAAATTGCCTGGGACTTACAGACTTAGCATTAGGGGTTATATACAGTAGCTGCCAACTGACAGTTTCTTAAATGATTAGTTGTGCCTCTTTAAATCAACAGTCACATTAGCAGTGCTGATTTCTTTAGTATCTCACACAAGCTACATTATATGTCCATGTAGTGCAACAGATCCATGTTGCTGCCTTTGTATTTACTCCTGTCCCATGGTGATACCTCCAGCTTTATTGCAGACATGCAACAGTTACTTAGCAATGGTGACAGAGCTGGAAGCTGAA
This sequence comes from Larimichthys crocea, assembly GCF_000972845.2. Taxonomy (NCBI): domain Eukaryota; kingdom Metazoa; phylum Chordata; class Actinopteri; family Sciaenidae; genus Larimichthys; species Larimichthys crocea. The sequence continues at coordinate 44,061,816 of NC_040023.1, read as the reverse complement.
GTTTACATGGCCGTCTGTAATCAGTTAACAAACTTCTTTCACTAAAGGAGCTCTTTGTGGTGTGTTGCTCTTTAATGGTTACCACATCCTAACTCAGTGATTGGAAAAACAGGATATTGGTTCCTGACACACCCCGCGCTCAATACAGGATCCATAGATGCAAATGTAGTTTTTATGATCATTCTCTTGTTTCAACTCCAGTTTGAGTGAGGCTGACTGGAAGCTACAAAAAACAAACTCTAGTTTTCTAAGATGTGAAGCAATCAGAGATAAACTAAAACATGTTGATGATCAATCTTTCTGTTGCTGACTCTTGTGTTTCTCTCAGGTGAGTCCTCACACCTTGCCCTCAATAAGCTCAAGTGCCCCCACTGTAACTACATCGCCAAGCACCGGCGCACGCTCAAGAGGCACCTGATCATCCACTCAGGCGTTCGCTCCTTCAGCTGCGACATCTGTGGCAAGCTGTTCACCCGCCGCGAGCACGTAAAGAGACATTCCCTGGTGAGTCTGCACATGCACAGGATCCTCTCCTCCCTTTTACCACCATCGTCTGCCAAACACCACAGTCCACCCTCACATCATTGCACTCCACCTCATGGTTTGTGTCTGGCAGCTATTTGCTCAAGGGAGTGAGTGCAACCAGATATTTTTAAAAGCAGAGACGTTTGGCTATGATACATATTTTCTAATGTAGGGAGTATCTCAGAGTCTCTCACAAAGTGGTACAAAACAAATGGATTAGAGAGACCCTTCTTGACATTACTTGATTTTTTTTTTTTTTTTTTTTTTTTTTTTTTTTATTAAACTTTCAGGTTTCTATTCATGGAATAGAAAAAGGCTAAAATTGTCTCAGATTTCATGCTCCTTATTCAATATTTTGAAAATATTTCCATTGGTGTTAGTTTAACATTTGGAGAAATGCACTGTCTTGATGAGAGTTGGATGAGGAGATTGATACTATTCATGTCTGTGTGTTAGAAATGAAGCTACCACTACCAGCCAGTTAGCTTGGCTAAATGTGAAGGCTGGAAACTGTGGGGAAACAGCTGGCCCGGCTCTGTCCACACAAACAGTATCTTCATATTATGTGTTAAGTTCACTACTTAACACATAATATTCGTTCAATCCTGAAAAAAAACTAAGTGGAAAAATAGACAATTCTGTTTTGTCTGTTTCTTTATGCTAAGCTAAGTAGCTAGCTGAGTGCTAGTGGTATCTTCATATTTAGTATCATGAGTGTGGTATCAAACTTCTTGTCGAACTTTTAGCAAGAAAGCGAATAAATGCATTTTCCAAAAAAATGTTGAACTATCATATCAACTCATCTCATCTCCTCCACCCACTCCTTCTCCCTCCCCGTCTTTCTTACAGGTGCACAAGAAGGACAAAAAGTACAAGTGCATGGTGTGCAAGAAGATCTTCATGCTCGCCGCCAGCGTCGGTATCCGTCACGGCTCGCGGCGCTACGGCGTGTGCGCGGACTGCGCCGACTCACACCAGGCAACTCAGGAGGGCCTGGAGGCGATGGAGGGCATGGAGTTTCCCCGCGACGAAGACTTCGAAGGTGAGGATGGGGAGGACCTGGAGGGGGAGGAACCCACCGACAACGACCAATCAAACTGGGCCGTCGGCAACCTCGGTGCCGCCCCGGAAGAGGACTAAAAATTTTAACAAGCTTGAGAAACAAAATTTTAAAAAAAGTTGATGTTTAATATATATGTATACAAGAACTAGCTGGTAAACAATCAACTCCAAAGTGCTATCAAACCTTGAGGTTACTTAATTGTGCAAGTATACAACAAAGAGATGGATTTAAAAGAAAAAAAAGCTTTGGTAGGATGGGAACTCCAAGATGTACAGATTTTATTATTGTTAAATTGTGTCCAACTCTGGGCCCAGTGCCCACAAGAGACAGATTAATAACGACGAATAATATGATAAATCAGGTTTTTGGTGATGTATTTTTATTTCCTGTTTTTCGGGGGAGAGCTGGGCAGGGTGGTGTTGTAGAGTTGGGGTAAGCCAATCATCTAAAAAAAAAAAAAAAAAGCAAAATGTTAATTATTTAATTTATGAAGAGAGGTTATAATGGTCTTATCAAATGCTATAATTTGTATTTCTGTTCTTTTTGTCTGTAGGCAGAGGCACAGTAATAACTGTTGCTCTCTGCACAATCTGAAAGTATATTTGCTTGGTGCTTGTAGAAGTACACAGAAGAAGAGCATTATTGTCCACAGGAAGATTTTTAACTTGCTCTGTAGATCTTGTTTAGATGCGCTAAATATTATTCTATTATTCTTTTCAATTTTTTTTTTCTTTTTCCCTGCACAGATCTTGGAACCAAAAAATCTGTTTTGTGACTCTAATGTATCACAGCCATATTTATGATTAATTTAAGAGGGCTGTGATATTGTGCCAAACAGACCGCACACCAAGATTTAGCAGGAAACAAAAACTACTGAATACGCTTTAAAAAAAGAGAGAAAAGAAAAAGGCAACGTGAGTTTTTTTTTGTTAAGCAGGAAAAAAAGACAAATAATGAAAAAAAAAAAAAAAAAGCGAAAGTACAAGGGGAAATGTTATTGCTAGCTTTATACAAATCACGGCGTCACAGTAACACTTTATTATTATTAAACAAAAGCATTTGACTTTCACTTAAAGCTTGAATTTTGCCAAATGATGAAACGTTTGGTGCTGTAATGCTTGTCGCAGAATACTGGACCTACAGGCTATATATGATGTTTATAATCATAAAGCTTAAACTGACTCAGTTATACATATGTAATCAGCTCAAACTATAGAACACTGTTGTGCTACGGCGACTATCAGGTATGCTTTGCCATTGTTTTTAAGCTTTTTATTTTATTTAATGCACACACACACACACCATTTTGTAGAACTACCGGCAGTACTTGTAATTGACATTTTGAGGACCTAAGTGGACATCAATACCTGTATACGTTTGTTTATATTTGGTACTGAGTTATATAGTAAATACAGTATATATATTTTGAATCACTTGAACCTTGGTTGTGAGGGGGAAGAAGTGTGCATAAAATCATGTTTGTTTAAAGTCTGAAAGAACTCCATTTTTCACGTGTAAAAGGTATACAAGATGTCATCAGTTTAATTTGATGTAAGTTTGTTTTATTTTTTTTTTTATTTTTTTTAGGTCTGCCAGGTAGAAAAACACTTTGTTCCACAAAAAGTGAAGCTCTATGGCGCCTCATAGACATGCACTTACATTTGTGTTCATGAAAATAATTTTATGTTTCTTCGCTTCCCCCAAAAGCGGGTCTGAATGGAACTATATAAAAAAAACTGTTGTGTCTTTTCTTCCAATGAGCAACTTTTTTTATTAGACATTTTGTTTTTTTGTTATTTAATATTATATATTGACTCCAAAATGCAATCAAGACTGTTAATTTCTATTTGTCCAACCAAAATTGTTGTTTTTAATTATTGTTGAAATATAATGTATGAGAAAAAGCCAGGTGGAAACTTGCTTAGTGTAGAAAATCCTTGCTTGTGTCTGTAATTGTTGAGATTTTTAAAATGTTTTTATGCTACAGAATCATTCACTTTACCCTAGGATACATATTTTGTTTAATTTTGTCCTTTCCACAAATGTTTCCTTTCTCCTTTTTGTTTTTGTTATTTCATTAAGCACATATTTTCTAAAGAAACACGGATTGTTTGCGGGTTGAAACCTTGGAACAGCAGTATCTGTTCATATGCAGTGGAATATACAGTATGTACTGAAGTGCTAATGATACAGAAGATGTGTAATGTCCCTTTACTCTCAGTGGAGGAAGATATATTTTAAGTCATAGAGATATTCAACTTCGTGTCACTTTTACCTTCAAATCACTATGGGAGGGGTGAGTATCATGGATATATATAAATAAATAAATATATATTGGAGAATATATAAGATAACTATATACATTTCTTATCTATCTTCTATCTCTCTATATGAAGAATATATTGTTTAACTAGTTGATTAATGGAACACAACAGTCAGCTACAGACCTCCTGGCATGGTGGTTTTATATTTCCGTGAACTTTAACCTTCCGCCCTCTCTCTGTTCACGCTGTGTGCTTCTTCATCACACCATCCTGTCGTCTTGTTTGTTCTTTTGATACTATTTACCATCCTACTGATTTTACTGTAACGAATGAAACTCAAAACTATGATGTATCATTTTAGATTTTATGCTGTATTTGTTATATGGACAAAAAAACAAAACACAAAAAACGAAGCAAAAACACTACAGATGTAAAAGCAGAGGTTTTTTTTCCCCAGCTGTATTTTTTTACGCTGTTGCAAAAGGTTGTATTTTTCAATTTTTCCTCTCGAACTTTAACAGTGATGCAAAACTTGGGCCGCTCAGTGCCCTCCGAACACAAAGCAAATTCAGGTTACTCTTTTTACGTTTTTATCAAAGGTTTTCAAAGATGGAACTACATTCTCCTTTTTTCTGTCTGAATTGTACTACTGTTCCTCTCTATACTACATTTTAAGAATAAAACTTTGATATTGCTTTAACCTGTTTGTCTTCTTATTTACCTGCAGTAAACCGGTTTGTGTTTAGAAAAACAAATTTAAAGACCTGGAGCACCAATCATTTCCAAAAAAGCCCTGAAGAAATCATGAGCCAGTTCCTGATGATGTTTACCTTTTTCACATACAAACTACTCCGTACACAGTTTGGCAAACATCAAGCTTCTCTTAAAAGCATCCGGACAAATTGCTTCTATGTCCTCCAGAAGAATTATTTTATTAATACCACAGCCAGAATGATCTGCTCACCTACCCTCTCACCTACCCATGCTTAGGAGAGGTGTGTTTATCACACAATCCAAAAATCTACACTTGACCAAATGATCCATCCAGTTCAGATCAAAATGGATTACACTCTTTTCAGCTGATCTGTATTACTGTATTATGCCCAGACGTATTACATAAATCCACACATGCCACCTGTCAACCTTTCACTATATGATACAGTATACATTTCAGTGATCAGTTGTCTCAAAATTCAACAACTAGTGACATGCTCATCCAAAGATCTGAGTGACCACATTTATCTAACATGGTGCATACAGACATCAGAGTGGGAGAGCAGGCTGCTTGTGCAAGCAGGAAAATGTGCAAGAAGACTGTATGTGTGGAGGGAGACGTGGACAAAACAGAAGACATGCTGCATGTGAGGCGAGCAGGGAGAAAGAACTGTGTGTGTGTGTGTGTGTGTTGCAGATATCATTTATAGGATAGATGAAGTGCCGTGCGTTGTGATGTGGTGTTTGTTTGGTGTGTGTTTCAGCAAATGTTCTTAAAGCAACCTGAACTGTGTGGGTGTTCTCCTAACTCCCAATACTGTAAACCAACAGTTTGCACAGTGGCACAGCTCATGCTGACACACCTGTGGTTAAAGGATAACAACCGGGTGACACTGGGCAGACAGTCATAGTAACTCATTCCTGGTGATGAGATGATATTTTTGGGAGATTTACCGACGGCTGCACAGCTTCAAATCAGTGTGTAGTTAGTGGTTTGTCAGATTCACACACACCTACAAATAAACCTCTGGAGGAAGGAGGAGCGACACTGCTGCTGAATTGTCTTGTCTCCTTTGATAACCTCTCTTAGTTTCATCACTGAATAATCTGTTGATTTTTTTCTGATGGGGTGAATGCTTTTAGGACACCATGAACTCACCCCCTGAAAGCCAAAGTGCTGCCATCTGCTGTTAACACTCTCACTCTGTACTAAAATGTCATCTGGCTTTTTTTTTGTTTTTGTCTCAGCTGACACCAGGTGGCAGCACCTCTCTTTACATTTCTTGCTGCACAGTCAAACAGTCAAACATCTCCTGCACTGCACTTGTTAAGTGAGACCAGCGATGGTCGATGCATTGATGAAATATGTCTGTGCTGCACAGCAGTGCGCCTGGTGTTTTTGTCCGTGGTGGTAGTGGTGCACAGATTTGGTCAATGCTTTGGTCAAATGCTTTGTAAGCGCATTTATGGCATAAAATCAGTGTTCACAGATCTTCCTAATTCCCAGCATGCATGGAAAGCAGAATTAAAATGAGGCGTTTCAACACGCAGGTATGTCAAACAGGAATACACAGATTCAAGTATCTGATGATACACTCCTGTGACAATTTATCTGAAGTTATTTGAGGCGGCTGACTGCAGCAAATTCCACTGATTCATCTGTTCGACTGAAAACAGACTGAAACAAATGCAAAGAATGCATTATAAGTACAATCTAGTGATGTGTGTTTGTCACACTGATTCTCTGTGGTACACTCTGTGCTGTGAGTCTAAACTGTGTACAGAGCCCAGTTTATTGTAGCGTGTTTATTTCCTCGTGGGCATGAGCGCTGCTGTGTTGTTTGAGTGTACACACACAGAAGCAGTCATCAAACATTGGCTTTGTGGGCGCTAACACACATCTCTATTCTTTTTGTGTGTGTGTGTGTGTGTGTGTGTGTGTGTGTGTGTGTGTGTGTGTGTGTGTGTGTGTGTGTGTGTGTGTGTGTGTGTGCATGAGCCTACTTCCCATTCACAGGCCCTTTTGTGTGGGTGTCTGTCAGCGGTGTTGTCTGCAGGCAGGCCCCCATTGTGTTGAACCACTGCTCCTTATTGACACAGGGCCACTGGCGCTTCGTGTTCCCATGGCCCCCCAGCCACAGCGGACGGAAGGCTGAAACCGGAGCCCCAGACTTGGGGAGAGTTTGTTTGCACTCCCCTTTCTCTCTCCTGGTGCTCCTGGTGCTCTTGTAGGTTGGACATTAAAAAATCTAAGGTGGAAAGACAGGTAATCATGTGGTCACAGCTGCAGCTGTTAAAGGGGGAACTCCACCTCCACCCATTGTGTATGTGTGTGCGTGTGTGTGTGTGTGTGTGTGTGTGTGTGTGTGTGTGTGTGTGTGTGTGTGTGTGTGTGTGTTTGTGTGGTTTTGACCTTCACATCGTATTGGCCTTTGCTGTATAGGCTTGATCCTTCACAGTGAGGCACTCAGAGGTCAAAGAGAGAGCACACATTAATGGAGAAGATTATTCTCTGATCACTATTATCTCCTCTGTGACCTGCTGTGACCCTGCACTGGTGTTGAGACAAATCTGGTTCTCATGCGGAAAGTGTTCCCAGCAGGACGGCTTAATGCTGCTCTGCACGTGGCCTGCCTTTACACTGCAGCTTTAAAACAGACTTTCAAGTGACGGAGCAAGTTTGTTCCACCAATCCACAACTAAACTTTCTGTTTGTGTTCCTGAGTAATCTTTCTCATTGGTTTGTCTAAAAGGACATTGCACTCATTTTAAACATAAAGATTTTTTTTCATCATACACATCATTGTAAAAATAGTTTAAAGGTCCAGTAACATTTAAAGGAATCTATGAACAGAAATGCAATATAATAAGCATAACTATGTTTTCATTAGTGTATATGATGTATGTGATGTACACTACCGGTTAAAAGTTTTAGAACGCCACACTTTTTAAAGTTTTTTACTGAAAATTATTCAGTTCATTGTGTCATTGCACTCTGAAATGAAAGGATAGAACAAATAAGCAATTTGAGTTGGATGGGGGAGGTCACGTGACCCGACGAAGATGGCAGCTTAGAAGAGAGGCTCTGATCAACCGTGCACAAAAATCTTTTTATTCCCCGGACAGTGGCTTGGAATTCAGATTTTCCACTCAGCGTCAACTATGTCGACATCTCATGCGAGTAAGGAATGTGACATTTTTACCAGAGCTCGAAAACCGACCGCTCAAAACAAGAAAGGGGCTTCACCCGAGCAAGCAGATGCTAGTAGCATGGCCGGCATAGCAGATGTGCTAAGAGAGCTAAAGTCGCTCCGATCCGAGTTCGGACTAAAACTAGATGGCATTAATAACCGCCTCGGAGAGGTGACCAGTGCTATAACTGCATTAGAAGGCAAAGTGGCTGAAGTTAAACAGGACGTGTCGGAGCACACTCAACGCATCGGAGAAGCGGAGAACCGAGTGATGGCGGCAGAGGAGGAACTTGAGGGTGTACGCGTGGAGTTGGCTTCAACTGTAAAACGGCTGACACATTTGGAGATGAAGACCGACGACTTGGAGAACCGAAGCAGGAGGAAGAACCTGCGTATGTTTGGTCTCAAAGAAGGCGCCGAAGGTACGCGACCTTTGCTGGATTTTATCCGAGAAATGCTGCCGCGGTGGCTGGGGCTGAGCGCGGATCAGACCCCGGTGTTGGAGCGGGTACATCGCACCTTAGCGCCGGCAAAGCCTAACCAACACAGAGCCGTTCTTATACGCTTCTGGAAATTTCAGGATAGAGAGACTGTTTATCGCCTTTCATCACAGAAAAATATCCTACATGATGGAGCTAAGATCACT